>NC_046164.1:9744888-10002388 GCF_011064425.1 Rattus rattus | reverse complement strand
CTCTTCCTTTTTTTCTGTCCTAAGTCTCTGCCTTGCTTTACTAGTGACAGTAAGAAACAGCCATAGTAGTGACTCTAGCCAGGGTGTGGCCCTGCATGTCGCTCATGTTGCCCAGGCTGGGTTAGAGCACAGCAGCCTTTCAGATGTGTTTATTTCTCCCTGATTCAACCTGATGCAAACATCAAAGAGGAGAGGACGGAGGA
This sequence comes from Rattus rattus, assembly GCF_011064425.1. Taxonomy (NCBI): domain Eukaryota; kingdom Metazoa; phylum Chordata; class Mammalia; order Rodentia; family Muridae; genus Rattus; species Rattus rattus. Next base: position 10,002,185 of record NC_046164.1, on the reverse strand, counting down.
GAGACCCTGGCAGGAGTGAATCTAGATCACGAGGGAGCACACAGGGGGGAATCACAAGAAAATGCCTGTTCAGGAGAAGTCGCCAAGGTTGGTTTCTCATTTCAGTTAGGATTTAGTACTCTGTCCCAACCATCCACTAGTAATACATGGCAAGCTATTGTGCTATTCTGTCTGTCCTCCTGTCTCGGGTCTCCATTGCCCAGATGATTGCTGTCATGTCCTGGTGCCCTGCTAATGGTGTAACAGGGAGTAATGCCCAAAGTCCCACGGTTCCAGCTGTCCTAGATGCATTGCTGACTTTGACATTAACCTGCTATGTGGTCAGGACAGTCTCTTTCACTCTCTGTTGCTCGCTTTTAAAATAGGGTCCAGCCACGTCGAAGTGACCGTGTGTGGAACAAGAGGAGCCCAATACCTACCCTTCGTTATGTCCCCTCCATAGGCACGACCAGGTAAAGCAACGTTAACTGCAAGCTCTATTCATTTCTCAAAGTAGGCTCGTGGTAAGAGGACTCTACACCTGGGACCTTCGCCGCTGGTGTTTCTTCTGTGCTCAGCATTGCCCTCGAAGTTATGAAGGCGTTAACTTTTAAGATAGGAAGGCATTAGGATTGTCCTTTAAATGCGAATGTTTTCTCTGGCTCTTGGCAAAAGCAGCCAGGGGCTTTGAATCTCAGAAGTTGCTGTTGGAAGATGGGGAAGGTGACTATGTCATGGGTTCTAAACATTTATTAATAGGAAAACTATAAAACCCCAGGTTAAAATAGACTCTGTTCTCGGTCAGTTTCCCATTGCGAAAGGTACGAAAGGCACGTTACTGAAAATGTTTGAGCAGCGGTGGCAGCGTGGTGTCTCCCTGAGACTGTTTGCGGCACCAGTGAGAGCTGTGGGTCGAGAGTCAGGAAGTCTAGCTGTACCTATTCACCACTTCGTACCCAAACACCCATTTTCTATTCACCCATCCAGCAAGCATCTACAGCCCGCCTACTGTTGCCCCAGTGTCCGGAGAAGGACCCGAGTACTGAACACTTTCCTGCTCTTATACGTTGATATAAAATCAGGGGATTTAACAGCACCTTTTCCCCTACGGCTCCTAATCAAGAAGCAGATCCTGAGGTATTCCCCAGACTTCTTGCAGCTCAGGACTTCTTGTTTTAAACAAACGTCACGGGTCACCCACAGTACACTAAGTGGGAGTTACAGCTGTCAGCAGTAAAACTCGATGGAGTGCAAAGCTGGCCTGGTTTCTTGGAAGAACAACAGGCCGCACCTGTGTGTAGCAGTGTCCAGCCTTGCCCATCCGGGGCCCTCCTGCCTGGGAGGCAGGCCAAGGACAGAGTGATCACCCTCTTCCCTTTAGGGTTTACTTGTGTAGATCTCACCTAGTGACAGGGGCTCGCACGTGACAGGAGCTGGGTTTTTAATCCCCGGTTTGGAACTATCTCCTTCCACACTGGAAGGGTGGGGCTGGCGGGGCTGGCTGAGTAGGGAGCCTTGTGGATAGCTCGAGTTCTGCCGTGGTAACTCGCCAAATGTCAGTGGACCTGGGTCCCCTCCTCTCCCACCTGCATTGTCACAAATCGGGCAGAAACTAGGGAAGTGGGTCACCCGGGCGACTCCGGTGAACAGCCCCTCCCGCCTTGGTCGCAAGCTGTCAGCGCAGCCCCAGGCTTCGGCTCCCACTGGCGGCGGCGGCGTCTGCATCTCTGCCCATGGGCGGGCCTGGCTGTCGCTGCGTCGCTGCTCTGGGCTCGCCGCCGCCCTTGCCCCCGCGCCACCGTGGGTCGTGCGCTGTTGGCCCTCCCGACACCCCCTCGGCGGGGCCCTTCCCTTTACTACGGCGTTAGTGACATTCAGCTGGTGAGGCGAGCGCAGCCCCGGCTCCCGCGGCGCGGAGGCAGGGGCGCCCGCGGCTATCTGCTCCTCTCACCCGGGCACCTCGGGAGCCGAAGCCGCGAGCTCCCCGCAGGCCCGGAGACCCCCGACGGGACGACCTTGGCGGGAGGATCCCCGCCCCCACCCGGGTCCACGAGCTTCGGTCCGCCCTGCCCACCCCAGCTCTGGCAAGGGTCGAGGACCGAGGCGGCGAGCGCGAGGGGGACCCTGCCTCCCTGCTCGTATATGGCAAAGTTTCTCGCGGCGCTCCTGGGCTGCACACTGCGGAGCAAGGGTTCCTCTCCCATGCTGGAGGTAGGTGGAGGGCGTGTCCTGCAGGGGCGGCTGTGGGCGATGGCCTGCACCCCTGACCCGCCGCTAGGGTCCCCACCACTTGGGCAGTGCGCCTCACCTGGAGGACTTCTGGGGCGGGGCCGGGGAGGGTGGCGAAGGGGAGATGGAATTCCTGTCTCCCCAGACCTCGTCGCGTGTTTTGTTTTTTTCTCTTTCCTAGTTGACAGGTGAGCACGTTTGTTGAATCCGAGTTTTGCGAGTTATGCCTTGCCTAACATGCCAGACACATTTGAAGGTGAGCTGTTACTTGCTCATCCTTCCGCTGCCTACCTTGGCTGTTCTAAATTATTAACGGAAACAATCTTTCAGTCTAAAAAGGTCTTTACTGTCATGCTTGCTCTAACCACTCCCTTCCCCCAACCTCCAGCGAGGCGTAAACTCCGTATAAGTTAACTCATTTCTTCTGGTGTGAGGTACACTGGGGAAGGGGAGGGCTGTTAAATGGGATTAACCAAATCGCGCCTTCTGAGGACAGGCGCACCTAGGGAGAAGCTAGCATTTTTGCTAGCAGCTGGCCCGCTGGCTCATCCTTGGGGGAAATGGCGGCATCAGCATTTTGTATGAGACCCATATGGGCCACTCAGTAGGGACAGTTCTGTGGCATATGACACTTCACACTCTACAGTGAGAACAGAGTACCCATTGCCTCTACCTGCCCTCCCACCCCGCCCTCTCTTACAGGCTACCTGACAAACAGGCCAGGACCAGAGGGCTTGGCTCTGGCCAGGTCAACTAGCCTTGCCACCCACCACTGTCTCAAAACCCTCTGTCAGGCGGCCTCCGCTTTCCCTGAGCTGCTTTGGCCCTCAGTCGGCAGTTTCCAGACTGGCAGAGAAATAGACTTGGGTTTTTTTTCTCTCAGTTAGGCAGCGGGTCCTTCTGCAAGGAACAGCCCTAAATTCTCCGCGCCTTCCTCAGCTGCTTCTTGGTCCCCCTTCAACCGTTGCTATCCTAGGTTTTCTTCTGAGGTCACATGGAACTATTTCCAGCGATTTTACAGCTCAAGTCCTCCAGGCCATAATCTGCTATGGGACGACGTGTATTTATTTGTAAGTAGGGAGATTCCAGTGGTGAGGAGGAGCTTGGGAAAAGGAGTAGAGAGCAGGAAAAAGCAGGTGGAAATGCTTGCACAGGTGAAGAGCCCAGACAGGCAAAGTTTTCCAGGCTTGCCCGGCAAGGCCTTAGCCATCTCCCTCGCCATCTTCTCTAGCGCACGTTAGGCAGCCACATGTTAGGAGATCCATCTGGAGACATGTGGTGCCCCTTAACAACTATGCTCTCTTTCCTTTCCTCTTCCTTGGGGCTGGGACTTTTGTTGTAGACTTCCCAAAACCTCCACCAAGAGATCTTGGTGTGTGTATTGCCTTTTGGGTACACGTTCCTGCCTCCGGTCAGCAGGTGCCCTACCTTTGTGTTTCAGGTCCATGGCTTCCCACTTATTCTAGAGGGGAGCTGAGTCCCCTCCCCCAAAACTAGTTGTGCACGAACACACACACACACACACACACACACACACTCATTTAGTTGGTTGTTATTTTTAAACAAGAGTGGCTCCCTTGTCTTTGAGAAATTCCAGGGGAAGGGAAGTCCCTCTGCCCTTGGTAAGCCCTTACATCTTGCTTTCTGTACTTCTCATCCATCTGGGGTAGAGCTAAGGCTAATATCTCCTCTCACTGCCTCTGTACAGACGGTTGAGTTATAGTTGTTGGCCGATTCAACCTAAAATGTGTTTCAGGCGTCGCCACTGAAGAGGTGCCCAAGGAGATACTGTTGCAGAAACGTACTGACCGTCTAGCTATATCCTCTGGCTCCTAAATGGAAGGGTGCGGGCCCAGCTTACTGCACCTGGGATGGAGAGAGATGTGGAAGAGAAATAAACCCCTCTGAATATTAATTTCTAGAAAGTGCTAAGGTCCTAAACAAGTAAGGGCAGCATCTAATCCCCAAACACAAAATATTCTAACACCGAAGGTTCCCTTCAGTTTCGGGGAAGTCAGAAAAAGAAGTGGACATTGCTGTAATGAATCGTCATGGGTTTCGTTCCGATGAGAACGTGGCCAACGATGTGGTTTCATCTCAAGGAGGCCGAGTCGGCTTTTCCAAGAGGGATTCTTCTGAGCTTGGAGTCTAGAACCTCTGACGCATTTGCAGTTGTTTGACAGGGGAGAGGTGGCAGGTTGTGGTTTAAAAAAGAAGTAGCGAGGGCAAACGGTCACTGGGACCACACAGAACAGCTCCAGTGTGTGCCCAGCTGCCTGCATCACCCGCAGAGGCCAAGCACGGGAGACACATACGCCTCACAACCAGAGTGTCCGAATGGCCATTTGTTACCTTCTGTGGTCCTAGTGAAAGATAGAAATGTGTAAAACCAAACCAAACCAAACCAAACAAATAAACCCAAGTCTTTAGGACAATTAAAAAAATCTAGGAAAAATAGTGAAGGACACTAAGTTCACTTCAGGATCACAGAGTGGCCCGAGCACCAGGCTAGCTATTTCGGAAGATTTGGGCCACACTCATGCAGCCCTTTCTGTATACTGTGATCTAGAAAGATAGTCTAGAAGTGTGCACGAAGGTGATTCCCGACCTAGGACTGTGTGTGTGCCCCTGGCGTTCTATTCCCTTCGAGTTATGGCACATGGTGAACATGTTGCCAGTGCGTAGCCCAGTCTTGCTCTCATCATGTGATTTCTTTCATCCATTAGCGATGGAGCCCATGTTCTAAGACTTGGCAGAGAACAATGCATTCAGAGGCCTTTGATCTTCCATCTTCTATGTTGCTCTCTGCCCACTACACAGGGTCACTGAATTCTTAGCTCCTGTCATCCTTGACTAACCCAATGGAGCATCTTTAAGGAGTCACCTAGGTGGGGTGAACACATCTGGCTCTATACAAAAGGAAAGGTCAAGTTCTTCATGGGTGTGGCCTCTAGAATTGCTACATATCAGGGAGCATCTACATGCCCTGATCTCTGTCTCTATCAGGATTGCTAAGTTGTCAATACAGCTTGCTTTTCTGCCCTACAAAATGCATGGTAGCGGTCTGTCATCATCACACTGCTCTAAGGACATAGTCCACACGATCTCGGCTGTAGTCTCGTGACACAGATAATGTAATCAATCGTAATTTGCAGATGAGAAAATCGAGATCTTTAAGAGAGCATAAACAATCTGCTTAAGGTCATTGTCATAATGGGTGCTGAAGTGGGGTACTAATCAAGTTTTCATTATCTTAAAGGTCACTCCATCTCATCCAACTATGGCTGCTTGGTGATTGGAACTGGTTTATGGGATGGTTCCTCTCAACCATCAACTTGACAGGATCTAAAACCACCAAGGGCAGGTCTGGGCACACACATGAGGGGTTTTCTAGATTGGCTTAATGGATTGCAGAAGAAGCATCTTAAATGGAGACAAAATGGAGTTCACAGGCTGGGGCCCCAGGCTAAGCAAGAAGAATGCAAGTTGAACAACATCATTACTTCCTGACTGGGGCAATGGGACCAGCTGCCTCACCGTCCTGTTGCTGGAGTTGTCCCAGAATGATGGGCTGTACCCTCAAATAACCCTCCCTAAAGTAGCTCTTATCGAGTGATTAGTCACAGCAACGAGAAGAGTGACTGACATTTGTTTTACCTTTTGTCGTCTCCCTTCATTCCCAGATACAGTTTTCAAAAGAGGAAAAGATTCTCTCAGTGCCCTTACCATGTCCGCGTCAGCATGACACGGACTGTGTGTACTCTCAGAGATGTTCAAGGCTGAGTGAACTTTGAGAAATCACTTTGGGGAAGATTCAAATTTATTTGTGGTGTATCTTTAGAGTCCCCTTTGTAGAGCACCTTTCTGTGTGCTGTCTCGTCCATTGGGGGTAAATTTCTCACTAGCTTGAATTCTCTGTACATTGACTTTCCTCATCCCCTCCCCCCACCAATAATGCTATAGAATAAGTGGTATGTTTTATGAACAAGAAAGCCAGGTCTCAGAATGAGTCTGTGAATTGACCAATGTCACCCACCTCCCAGATCTAATCTAGGAAATAAATCCTGGGCTTTTTGTCACAGCGCTTGACAGACACTTGCGTTGACTTACATGGTTTCTTGGTCTCTGATGTCTCTCATCCATTCTGTCTTTTGTATTGAATTATGTTTCTAATAGCCCAACTCAATATGGTGACCATTTAGTTGTCACAGATTCCTTTGTGGTTCACAGCTCTATGCAGATTTGGTGAGGCCCATGATCCTTCTCTACAGTATAATAATGCAATGTGCCATTCTTCACTCCTCTCCCTTTCACTTCGTTATGTTCCTGATATTCTAGCAGGTTTAGTGTGCTTCTGTCCTCATCCCTGTCCTGACAACTTTATGCTGTGGCAACACCTGAGATTTTCTTCCTCTAATATTCATTGTTGAAGTTTCATCTGTCTCCAATACTCCAATCCAATATCACCTCCAGATATTGTCCCTAGACAATATCCAGCCTGTTGCTACAGGTCTATTGAACAGTGTGTGTGTGGTGTGTGTTTTGTGTGTGTGTGTGTGTGTGTTGTGTGTTGTGTGTATGTGTGTATGTGTTTGTGTTGTGTGTGTGTGTGTGTGTGTCTTCAGTTTTGCCTTCAATGGGAATTACAGTGATTAATGCAGAGAACTGAGGGTTAAATGAATTAATTCTCATAAAGCACTTAAAATAGCGCTCAACACACACTAATTTATTGATATTGTAATGCGTCTCTTCAATATCAGGAACGATGCACTTTTCATTCCGTTGCACTTAGCATAATGTTTTGCATATATTTTTGCATCAAATAAATGTCTGACAGATCAAATTGATCTTCGAACCCTGTTGGGTGATTTTTTTTTTTTGCCACTATAGTTAGAATTTGTTCAAGTTCATAAGAAATGCAGAGTTAACAGATCATGTACTTTCATATCAACGGTCAGGCAGTGGTGTCTTTCTATGCTCTTCTCCCCGGAACCCATACACTCTGGAGAACCCTTGTTCCTACCCCCCTCTCACAGACTCTACCATACCAGAGATCAGATTCCAGGCCAAGAGACCCATAAGCAGGGGACTGCAGCTGCCCATCTCTCCAACTTTGCATTAGTATAAAGAGGCTAGAGACAGGAAGAGTGAGGGACAGCATTGAGCAAAGTGGGGTGGAGGGACTGGGGAGGGGGTATGGGGGTTGGGTGGGGGTGTCAAGGATACCACAAGAAGACCCACAGAGTCAACTACCCTGGACCCATGGGGGCTCACAGAGACTAAACCACCAACCAAAGAGCATGCAGGGGCTGGACCTAGACCCCTTTTTTGTAGCACATGTGCAATTTGGTCGTCTTGTGGGGCTGTCTTAGGTAGGTTTTACTGCTGTGAACAGACACCATGACCAAGGCAACTCCTATAAGAACAATATATAAGGGACTGGCTTACAAGTTCAGAGGTTTAGTCCATTATCATAAAGGCCTGGCAGCATCTAGGCAGGCATGGTGCAGGCAGAGCTGAGAGTTCTACATCTTCATCTGAAGGCTGCTAGGAGAATATTGACTTCGAGGTAGCTAGGGTGAGGGTCTTAAGCCCATGCCCACACCTACTCCAACAAGGTCACGCCTAATATTGCCACTCCCTGGCCCAAGCATATACAAACCACCACAGGGTCCCCTAGCAAATGGAGCATAGGCTGTCTCTATGTTGCCTGGTGTTGGATCCCTTTCCCCTAATCGGACTGTCTGTTTGGGTGTTTGTGGAAGAGAATGTGCTTAGTCCTACTGCAAACGGATGTCACAGGGTGGGGCAGTACCCTAGGGGGCTTCTTTTTTTCTGGGAGAAGGGAGGGACTTGGTGAGGTTGTAAGTGTGGACTGAGAGGAGATGGGGAGTAAGGATGGGGTGCATTGGTGGTGATTGGAATGTAAAGTTAATACGTAAATGAATTAATAAAACAACATAAAGTTTTAAGAATGCTAGAGTCGGCAAATTTCCCATCCAAAGTATCAAGGTTGTACCTGAGAGATACATGACACCTTCTGGTTCGTTTCCCATGTGTTTACCAATTCTTTCGCTCAATCCTTCATTTAGCATTATTAAACACTATCTTTGTTCCAAGCACCCCGTGGGAGCCCTTCTGAGAGACACTCAAGCTGTTTTGACTGTAACTCAGAGGAAGAAAGGTATTTCGCTTTGCACACCGGGGCGCACTCTGTCTGCGGTTCTTTCCTCCGTGAACCAGTTCTTCCATCCCGTTAAGAGACGAACTGGTAAAGACAGACTAAATTGATTTCATGGGTGGTAACTCATAATTTGAAGAGGATTTCTGTGTTGGCTAATGGATAATAAGATTCTATTTTTACAAAACAATTTGAGTTACCCCATTATCTCCGCACTATATGCACACATTATTACACTATCAATAGGAGATTCTAATATTCTATCGTGGAAAGCCAGTCATCATGGGTAACAATATTCTCAAGGAAAAAAAAATGTTTACAGAGTTTCAAAGAACCAATTCGCCAAGTTACCTCTGATATATCCTGCTTTCCAAATTCCAAGCATTTGGGTAGAAGTTTTAGCATCTTACCCTGTGCATATTGTATGGTGTGGTTTCTCTCTCTCTCTTTTTAATTTTAAACAATGCACCCGGATTTGCCTTTCTCTCTCTCCTATCATGTGCACGTAAGCAAGGCCATATTTCGTGGATCTTTCCAGTTTTGTGTTCTTGTCCACTCCACCCTTTCTTTATGGAACTTCTACCAACCCTCCAAGCTCCTCCCTCTCTTTTGCCCATTAGGTTAGTTTGTACATTGGAGTGAATCCTTGAACTCTTTTTGCCTGTTAAAAGACTTCTGCATCGTCTGATCCACTTGGTCATTCTATTGGGCTTCAAGCATCTGTAAAAAAAAAAAAAGAAGGAAAAAACCATTTGGTCAGGCCGTCTCTAAATTAAATAAGGTGGGAGAGCCTGGCTGTGGCTTGAGACCGGATGTGGGTGAATGATCTGAGGAGAGGAGTTTACTTGGAGAATAACAGCTCCCATTGCCACAGCTGGGCTTTCTATAAGGATCGTTTGAATTCTAAGCTAATGGATACTGGGCTTGTCCCATAAATTCACGAGTCTTATTCGAGGGCCAAATTGAATGGCGACCACATCTGAGCCATTGTGTATGCAAGGGCAGCTCAGCTTACCTTTGTGCTAGCTGCTTTTAAACACAGCACGTGGTCTAAATGTGCGAGTTTTATTTATAGGAATGTTTGGTCCCATTATGATTGCATCTGTCTAATGGCTTCTCGCTGAGAAACCATTGGATGACCCCCCCCCATTGTATTTTGATAAGGAAAGGCTGGTGTTTCATAGTTGCCAAATGGCCAGTGCTGGCGGCAAGTCCCAGGGAGCAGGGGCTGGAGCTTAACTCTTTGGTGCATCCTTTTGTTTGGCCCTTTCCACCTGGGAGTCTTCATGTGAGTTAAGAGTCATTTTTTACTTTACTCAGCTTTGATCAAATGTAACAGGGCCAGTAGCGATTGACAGTCATGTTAGGAAACTTCTATCTGACCAGTAGAATGACAACTTTAATTTTTTTGTTTTGATTTCTTTTGATGAATAAGGGCTATGCTTTTCATATTTGGTGTTTTTTAAACATAGGCTGGGTCTCTTTCTCCAGATACCCGTAATTCACTAATGGTTCCTTCCAAGCCTCTATACTTTGAAACCAAAATGGAGGCTGTATTGTGCTCCCTGTGCCCACCTCAGACACAGTCCTTCTTTCTAAGTCCTTGTCATCCAGTCCTACCCAGTCTCTTAGAGTTGACAGGGGGAGTCCCCTTTATTTCTCTTTCTTCCTGTTTCCTCTCTGGCAGCGGTTCTCAACCTGTGGGCCACAACCCCTTTGGGGGTCACGTATCAGATATCCCACATGTCAGATATATATCTGCTTACCTCTGTGTTAGCTGCTTTTAAATACCATGTTACGATTCATACCAGTAGCAAAATTACAGTTATGAAGTAGCAACAAAATAATTTGATGGTTGGGGGTCACCACAGCAGGAGGAACTATATTAAAGGTTGTACCGTCAGGAAGGTCGAGATCCACTGGTCTCTGGATAACCTGTCAGCGATGGTTATTCATTCTCCCTTGGATTTGTAGCTTCAAGGTTCATACACTCTTCACTCACTGACATGACAAACCTTGAGAACCTGTCGTGACCAAGGAACAGTGGGTTTGTGGGTGATTTCACAGCGAGTCATTAACGCTTTTACCCTTTAAGTCTCTGTTCTCCTCAGTCCTGACAATGCTGCTCGCATAACCCTGTGCTCACTCATCCCGGCTTTCCCAATGACTTCTCTAGCCTTCAAGTCCTTCTGGCTGGATTCTGAGGCTGTCTACTGGGCGCCTCACCCTGCCTAGTCCAGTTCTCTCTCTCTCTCTCTCTCTCTCTCTCTCTCTCTCTCTCTCTCTCTCTCTTGTTAGCATCCTTGCACATCGGGTATAAAGTCTTACTTTGGCGTATGGGACCTGCCACCCTCTGATCAACATGCTTCATTCTTCCTCCCGTCCTGGCTGAACCCTACTTAATGTTCATGACCGCAGCAAGAAGTCCTCCCATTTAGACCCCACGCATAGCAGAGAGCCTTAGAGCAGAAGGCTCCCTCACTCCTCATCTGGGTTACCCTCGTTGCACTCATCTTTGCTTTGTGCCTCAGTTTTGAAGGCTGTCATCACAACCTAGCAACGATCTCTGCCCCGTTGAGTTGTTATGAGGGTGAATTAAAATAGCAGCTGGCACGCGTAGCCGTCACTGCAAGTGTGATTATATTCCTTTACCTCGGCCTAAGTCATAAAGGCCTATCAGTGGCCCCAGTTACTGTCACCACCTTGGTGGTTCTACAGTGCCCTGTATATTTCTTCTGGATCCTCCATAGTGCTGAGCAGGAGAGAGGTGCTCCAATCGATGCTTATTTAATTTCAAAAATCTCCCATAGGCTGTTGGAGCAGAATCTGGGAGCCAATTTATTTCTGGATATATTTAATTTTACTTTGCAGAAATGTGACAGCCATGTTTGGTGACTTGCCCTTCAATCTGTGGAACACATATTGCAACTAACTTAGGCTGTTGGGGTATAGATGATGGTGATGATGATGGTGGTGGTGGTGATGAGATGATGATGATGATGATGGTGGTGGTGGTGGTGGTGAGGAGGAGGAGGGGGAGGAAGAGGATGACGATGATGATGACGATGTACTTATGCCCACAACTGTGGCAGAAACAGAACTTGGAAAAACGTGCAAATTACAAATGCAACTTAAGTGAAATTCAGCCATAGATTGCAATATAATTAAATCCGGAGTGCTTCTTGTTTTTCAATTGCTTTGCAAACATGTCCCCTCAGTGTAGGTCAAGTGGGGCAAAGCCATTCAGGAAAGTCAAAGCTTCACTCATTAGATAACTATTTTCCACGCTGTTAGCGAAGAATTCGGCTTAGAAGCCAGATTAGGTTACTCCAGAAGTAATTTACTCCAAAGAACTCTCACTCGGCGGGCTTCCCTGTTATGTCCTCAGCTCCTCAGCGGGACAGAGGCGGCAATGCTGCCTGGCTTCCCTGGAAACTCCGTGTGGTGCCCGGATTTGCTTTCATGGCCAGTATTTGAACTTGACCGGAAGTCAAGTGCGGGCGGTTATAGTGAGACCCACCGGGCTGATGGCTACAATTGTAGCGCTTTGAACTGCAAAGACCAGGCAGCAGGGGTCCCAAGCTGTGGACTCCAGGCACAGCTCACCCGCTTACAGGCCGACCGCTGGAGGAAACGCTCTTCCAACTCTGTCCATTTCCATGACCCGGACGTGAAAGTGTCAGTGTTTGATTTGCTTCACTCATTGAAATGATGTAAGGCCCCAGTGGGTGTGGTAATAGACACCAAAGTCTGTTACGACTGGTCAAGCGTTATACAAATGTGCAATGCTCACTCTGGTCCTGTAATGAGGAGAGCAGACACCAAGGCTCCCACGGGGCATCCTGGGCACGCAGGGACTTGCTGCTGAAGGAACTGTTAGTGGTGGTATGAATGCCAAAGAGTAGAGATGCTTCGATTTGAGAGGCAGAGCGGGGAAGATGAAGCGGTTGCGGTTTACAGCCGAAGCCAGGACTTCTGAGTCCAGCGGGTAGATGGCTAAACCACCCGTTGTATTTCTGAGTCGTTGCCTTGCTGTGGTTTGATGGCGCTGACAGCCTGATTCCAGGCAGTCTTGAGGTCCTATGGGTTTGTCTTGTGGAGGTATCTTTTCCCATAACGATTCTACTCGGTTTGAAGTGATTATAAATTCATCTACAATGACTTAGATCTCCTGGGAAGGCTGCAGGCATGGATGGGTCCCCAATAGTCACTGAAATTCAAATCTTGCCTTGGTTAGGATCTAAATTAATCTAGAAAAAGTGCTTGATTTTTTTAAAAAAATTTTTTTAATGGCGTTTGATGTGTTATCCGGTCTATCCTACTCAGGGAAGCCCAGTAAAAAGGCACAATGCAGGGGAGGAATAGTTTGCCTCATGGCGCTCACAGATATGCGGGGAGCCTGGCTGCCCCAAAGCTCCATTTTCCTCTTAGAAGTGGGTTCTTCTAATTGTGCACAGAAATCTAAAGGTTTGGAGGTAGGATCCACATATAAGAGAGAAGGAATGCTTGTCTTTCTGTGTCTAGGTTGCCTCACTCTGTATAGTGTTTTCTAACTCCACCAACTTACTTGAAAATCCCACGATTTCATTTGTCCTCACAGCTGGATAGAATTCCACTGTATATCAGCAAAGCAGGAAAGGACCATTGTGAAAGTGGCCACCACTAACTTACAGCCTCATCTGCAGTGTAGCCTTTGCTGACTTGGGCTATGTGGGCTGACTCAGGGGCTTACATGACACAGTCTTCCCAGGGTACAACTTAAGGTACCTGGAGAAAATCTGATGTCCATAGGATGAACGAGGGGGCGAGGCAGTAGCAGGGCATGGTTGTGAGAAAGTAACTCTTTTTCTGCAGCTCTATACACGCAATTGGTCCAGGCGATCCTGTTGACTTCTCTTTTCTACTCTGTTCCCTCACTGGGCTTCAGGAAGGTTTTTGTAAAATCTAACCCCATCCCCCCAAGTCGTTCTCTATCCAATGAACCTGTTCTTGTTGTTCATTTAAGCCAAATTTCATGCATATTAAACTGTGTTGTCTAAGTCTACGGAATAGAAGAAGGTCTTGGCGTTAGCTCTTCATCCAATAAGGGATTCACAGCCACTACACGCAAAGAGCTCAAAAGAATCAAGCACTGAAGGATTAAATAACCCGGTAAAGACAGGAAAAAGGCAGTTCTTCAGAGGAGTGCGGGTCCAATATATACATGAAAACACTTAGCACTTTAGCTCTCTGGAAGATGTGGACAGAAGCACCAGAGCGCCTGTGTTATCCTAGCACCAAGGAAATAAGTGGCAAGAAACATTGACCAAAATTTTGTGGGGGCAGCAGAAGCCCTCGTGCATTGTGGGTAGGATCGGGTTTACTTTAGGCACTGTGTGAATAAGCAGGGTCAGTCCTCCAAGACTAAAGACAGAATTCCCATATGATCCATTAGCATCCTGGATATATATCATAAGGATTCAGAGCTAACACACCGTAGAGATAAGCACAGCCCATTGTTTAGCATGGCACTGTTCCCAAGGTACGGAGTCATGGAGGAGTCAGCCCATCAATGGATGAGGGGATAAAGAAAGCATTATATAAAATACATATATATTCATATATTATACATAATATATAGTTGTCGTATATATTCATTCCACAGAGTGTTGCTTAGCCACAGAGAAGAAGAGAGACCATGTTATTTATGGGAAAGTGAATTGAAGTAGTGGTCATGTTAAACAAAATAAGCCGAAACCCGAAAGACAAATATGATGTTTTCTTATGTGCACTCTAGACCTTTAAGAAGTCGTTAAGATAGAAGGATGATGATTTGCAAAATGAAAGTGGTTGGGGGGAAGGGGGAAGAGGGATGAGAAATATTAATAAGAGATGGATACATTGATTAAGATACACACACACACACACACACACACACACACACACACACACGAAAATGTCTCAATGAAAGCCATTCCTTTGTAGAAATTGTGAACACCAATAACAAGGATAAAGCTTTAAAAAGTATCCAGTATCTAACAGGGAAGATGCTAGACACACAGAGCCACATCTGGACAGGAAGACACACAGACAGATGGACACATGGGTACTGGCTTCGGGAACAGCCAGGAGGACAATCCCAGGCCATGGCCAGCCATTAAACGAATCCAGAAACCACAGCGAATGTATTTCTCAGCTTTGCTCTCAGGCTTCCTGTGTGTTTGCATACAGGAGACCATGCACACAGAGGCTTCTCAGGGCTTAGCAAGCTGGCCTTGTTTTCCTTCTGAGCTGCCCTTTCGCTGCCTCCTCCAGTGCAGGGAGTTTCTAAGAATCTGACACGTAGCTGTGCAGGACTTTCACGCTTTCCCATCTCATTTTGCAAATAAATAGAATAGAAACCAGTTTCTTTTTTTTTTTTTTTTTTTACATGTATAAAGAAACAGGACATCTGATTTCACAGGCAGGAAGGACTGATTGGAACGTTTCCAGCCAGGCCCTGGGGAAAGCCTTAAAATCACCCTCTGCCTTATGGACTGTCCAGATTGTTTGTACGAATGGCTGGAGAGGGTGGGGGCAGGGGAGAGGGATTTGGGAAATGAAATGTTTTCGTGTCCAGATGCTGTGAGGACATCAGATGGCTGGGTGTGCCCTCCCAATGATGACTACTGTGATTTCTTTAGGAGTCTGTGTGCTTGGTGCCAGGTTTGAGTGTCCAGGCAGCTGGGCAGACCCTCTGGAGTTCCTCGGTGATGCAGCCCTCTTTCCCTGTGTTTGGTGGGCTTCTCTTGTCTCGCCCTGAGTTGCATCTGATTTTTAAATTGCTGTGGGTTAGAGTGACTGAGGAATAGGCTCTCCCTGAGCGGAGCTGATGGGCAGTAAATAATAATAATAGCTCTGTAGCATTTACAAAGGCACTTTACATTACTCTGTTAGAAACAGAAGAACTGTAGGGAGCCATTTTACCTTATTGCAGTGGAAAAAACTAGGATACAGAGAACTGGAAAAATAATAGTTACTTAGAAAAGCAACAACAACAACAATAACTAATAATAATAATTAAAATTAATAATAATAATATACTTGGATCTAAAATTGTCCAGCCAGGTTTTCAGACAATAAAGATAATTCCCTACCTTCTAAAGCATGTCTCCTCTTTCAAAGGGATTTCTCTTTAGAATTGGTTGCTGTCTGTATTTGTTTGTGGCGGGGGCAGGGAACAGTGGAGCGAGGGAAGAGGGATTTACCGTCATCGGAAGGTATAAAGCTGCAGAGGAAGGCTGAAGAAGCCCAGAGAGTCGATGAAGACAAACTGTAGTTAGTAATCATGTTCTGCCTGGAAGCTTTGCTGAGAGAATATACTTTAGGTGCCCTCCACATATACAAAAAGGCTAACCGCGTGCAGCATTGGATAATTCTACGTACGTTAATCTTCACCGTATATGTCATGATGTTAGGTGATAAACCTTGCGTATAAGTGCCAGAGTCAAACTATAAGAACATCCCAACAGAAATAACCCGGACATGGTATTCTTTGAAAGGGTGGGGAACAGCACCGCTGTTTAAACCCCACCGCAGTGGGGGGCGTGCCTGGGGCATAGGAAAAAAACCTATTATTTAAATGGAGACGCTCTTAAGGGCCTTCCCATTTCTGGACGTGCAGATAAATAAGTTAACAGATGACAGCATTCTGACGATACAGTTCCAAAGTCATTCCAAGGCTTTCTGCCGCGCCATTAGCATAAATCCTGAGCTCCTTCCCGCCGTCGCCCCTCTCTGACTTCCCTTTGTCACGGTGCAGGGCACCCGAGCTGCGAACTGTGGAGGATAATAATATTTTCTCCTGAGAGAATGTATCTAAGGAGCATCTGATTGGGCGAGTCACCAGCATCTTACGTCGTTGTGTGGTTTCCCCATCTTGCAGGAAGCCAAGGATGTTATGGTGGGAAAGGACAGTCGAAACAGTTTATAGCTCAGTGCTTTATAGATTTTGACGCACCTTGGCCAAATCCTCTTAATAGCCTTCGAAAGATTATCATTTCCATTTGAAGGATTTTTGAGGCCGTGGTTCAAAGAGGGGAAGCAGACATCCTGGCATAACCAGGAGGGACGCGCCAGAGCTGGGATTTCAGCTCCAGGTCTCCCCCTCTTGTCTCTCAGGCAACTGTGATGCTCTCACCAGTGTAAGGAAACTGCCAGGGCCCAGATGTGTCAGTCATCCGGAAGGTGGTGTCAGCATCCAGGGTAAGGGCAGTTTCCCACTTCTGTCTGGGATTGTCCATCACTGATCACTCTCTGGAGTTGATGTTCAAAGCTCGACTCTGTTACTTGCTTGTTGTTCGTGCGACTATGGGCCCATTACTTAATGCTGTGACTCTAAGTATTCTTATTTAAAGTGCAGATGGACAGCGCTGATTATGGAATTGAATAGAAAAATGTGTTAAGTATGTGTTAAGTATGATGTATGTGCACAGTTAACATTAGATGTTCTCTTTATTTATTCTGTAGTTGGTCTTGATTTATGTGTTGGGTTGGGTCCTTCAAGTGTCCTAATTAATTCTGGGTTACATTATATTTATTTATTTTGTGTGTATGTTGGGAGTTGTATATGCCACACGGTGCACTTGGAGGTCAAAGGACTGCTTGTAGGAGTCAGTTCTCTCCTTCTGCTGTATGGTGCCAGGGGTCAAATTCAGGACTTCCCGCTTGGCAGTCAGAGCTTTAGCCTGAAGAACACTTTGGCTATCCTACTAAAATTTTACTTTTACCTTTCACGAATGTTAAACTGTGTGTGCGCGTGTGTGCCCGTGTGCGGAGTGGACGTGGTAAAAATGGGAAAGGGAAACTGCATGGAAACCAAGTTCATTTGGCAGCACCTGCAGCAATGGGCTGGTTCAGTGCCTCCTCTTCCCCTCCCCTGGTGTATAAGCCAGTGTTGGTTTTCTTCTTGAGGTCTTGAGTCCATCATGTTCCATATACCTGTCGGCACTGGAAAGAATTCGAAGGGAGCAAGGCTAGCTCTCTGCCCTCAATCTTACCAAGCAGGGTTGACTTCTCAGTACAAAAAAACCAGGGACTCATCCCGAGCTGAGACAGGCCACAAAACCACCATGCCCGTTCTAGTTAAAGATTTCATGAGCACCGTTTTTTGTTTGTTTTTTTTTTGCTCTTCTAACATGATTCCAGGGGCAGCAACATTACTTAAAATATTCTTTCAAATGTAGTTAAATTAGAAGAAAATAATCTTTTCTAAATTGACACCGTACACAGGTAGGATATGTTGCCATGTGTGCTAGACTGCTTCCCAGGGCAAACATAAGCATCTAAAAGAGCAGAAAGTGTGGGCTACACGTGAGCCTGCACCCCGTTGTACAACCCTTTTCAAACCAAGGCAGGTTACTGGATTTCCTGATTTTGCTTTGCTGTGCCTCAGAAAATTCCATGAGAATATCTTGCTCAGCCCTTTGTGCAGATGAAGCAAGAGGGACTATGAAAGGGAAGTAAGCAGCACTGGCAATGAGTCTTTCCACAGTGATGGGCAGGCTCCTTGTTCTTCCTAGACCAGAGATCTAAATCGGCCAGCTCTTTTGAAGTCCACTGTTTCCTCCTTTGCCCTAGAGCACTGTCTGTAGTGCATGTGTGTGTGTTTGTGTATGCACGAGCATGTACACAAACCATTGATGTCCAAAGCAACTAATTAGAGAGAGGGGATATAGAAAATCAATGTTTACTAACATTGGCATCTCATCCAACTTCAGCAATTGATTTGCTTGCGCTCTTTGTGGAATAATCCTGTGGAGGCCTAGGGTTATTTCAGATGAGCACCTCACAAGGGTCTAAGGGGTTCCTGGCATCAGCAGGGGGGGGTGGGGATTATTATTTGAACACCAAATCTGCTGAAGGGATTCAGCACAGGGCTCACTGGATGAGCAGCTTAGACTGGTGACCTCACTAAGAAGCTTCAGGCAAAGGGCGCCACGGAGAAGGTATCAGGCGTGACAACAGAGGGAGAGACTGCTAATTTCTCTTCCCAGTTCTTGGCCTTTATCTGTCCTGAGCTCCAGGAAATGAACTTGCATCAACGGGGCTCTTTCGCTTCAGAGTCAGTCAGTCAGTCGGTCTGTATGTCTGTCAGTCTGTCAGTCAGTCAGCCGGTCTTTATGTCTGTCAGTCTGTCAGTTAGTCTGTCAGTCAATCAGTCGGTCAGTCGGTCTGTATGTCTGTCAGTCTGTCAGTCTGTCAGCCAGTCAGTCAGTCAGACTGTCTGTCTCTGTCTGTCTGTCTCTGTCTGTCTTGCTGTATAACTGTCAAAAAACAGTGCAAGTAGAAACTATGCTGCTACCTCACATTTCTTAGTGGAGTCTCTTTGTACGATCCTTCTCCCTTCAGCTAAGATCACAGCACCTGTGACATGGGTCTTGCCACTTGGCCCCTCTGTCTCCAGTCACCTGTCATTTTCTCTTCTTTGACTTTAGGGATATTAATCTGGTGTGTTCACCAAGATATTACACCACCTCGTCTGGTGACTTTCCTCTACTTTATCTCTGTAAATCATCAAGGTTTTATTGAACTTTCCTTAAAGCATATAACGTGAATATGCCAAGTACTTTGATCAGCAATTAAAATGACAGAGGAGCCAACAAGGCAACCTCTTGTTTTCCTTGTCTTTCTATGTAGTTGAGGCTGGCCTCGAACTCACTCTATCGCCTAAGCTGGCCCCAAGCATGTGACTGCCCTCTTGCCTTGGCATCAGGCATGCTCATGAGGTAGCAACTTAGTGAAAGGTCAAAATGATCTCTTGAATTGTTGGCTCATGGTAACTTCTTCCAACTCGTGAAAGTGCTGTTTGTCTCTTATGCGAACGAACTGGCAAGATTCTGACTTGAGTACTCCTTGAAGCAAACTTTCTTCATGCCAACCTCTCCTGAGGGAAGGGTCTTTCTTCATCCACCCTTGTAAGAGCACGAACCCCTGCAGGACTCCTTTCCCCTGAGCAAATCAACCCCCAACTCACCACTCCCTAAAGTTTCCATATTAAGAGTGAGGGAGTAGGGTTAGTGATTTGGGGCTGATTCAAACATTCAGACAACAGCGACTAGTCTGGAGCAAGGCTGGGTCTTTACCTTCTGTGACTCTAATACTAGTGGTTTTTTGTTGTTGTTGTTGTTGTTCTGTTTTGTTTTGTTGTTGGTGGTGGTTTGTTTGTTTTAATGCTCCAAACCATGAGAAATGGTTAAATTTAGTTTTCATTAGAAAAATTTGTAGGTTTGGACTTCTACTGATAGGATTCACTAAAGATAGGTTTTTGACGGTGGTGGGTGGGTTTTGATTTTTTTTTTTAAATAAATTAACCAGAAGTGGTAAATTTCACTCCAGAGTAAATCCTTTTTCACATTCACGTATAAAACAGAACAGTGTCTAACGACGTTACTTCTGTGCAATCCCTGAATGTGCGCCACTATTTTCGGTTTCCTGGGAACCGGTCTGTCTTCTGTGTCACATCAGGAAGGGTCATTTGAGCATCTGGGTACCCCCCTGAGGATTGGAGTGTCTGTTACAGTGAGACTGCCAGTCTCCCCTTTAGATAATAACTACCTAGTGCAGAGGATATTGAATAGAGATTCTATCCAGCCTGAAAATGATAAAATTTTCTGCATATGTCTGTGGCTAGGAAGCCCTATCGGGTACCGCTATCCATTACAGTGTGAGCCTTGGTGTCAAGGACAAAACCTTAACATCCTGCCATGGTTCTTTTTATCCCTGTGCATGCAGGACAGGGGAAGTGGTAATTATAAGGAAAATGTCTGACAAGGAAATGAAGTCCCAGTAGGTGTTGGTGTTATATATCAAGACTAGGTTTTGGTGTGGTAAATCAAAGGGGAGAGATTGTTGTTTCGCTAATGGTTGCTAAGCTAGGCAGCTTACATTCTGGAAAGAGAATTCTTTTTTTACTTAGGCACATTTTATGTGCGTGCACATACACGTTAAGATTATCAACCCCATATTATCTTGTTTTTACTCGAAAGAATTTGAACATTTATTTATTATATATTACATATAATTATATATATTATATATAATATAATATATAATATATTATAAATTTATTTATTATAAATTATATTATAATATAATACATTATTATATTATAAATTTATTTATTATTGTGTGTGTGTGTGTGTGTGTGTGTGTTATACATGTGTGGACATACCTGTGCCACAGCTCATGTGTGAAGGTCAGAGACCAATTTTCTAGATTTGGTTTTCTCCTTCTACCTTGTGGGTTCTGGGGATTGGGGTCAGGCAGCCCCTAGGGACAGGCAGCAAGTGTCTTTATCTGCTGAGTCATCTCACTGGCCCCAATATTATGTTTTATGTAAACAAGAAGGTGAAACCATTAGATAAAGCAACGTCCCGTGGCAGCTTAAATCCATTTGCTATGCCACATCCCTTTTCTTTTTCTTTTTCTTTTTCTTTCTTTTTTTTTTTTTTTCGGAGCAGAGGACCAAACCAGGACCTTGCGCTTGCTAGGCAAGCGCACTACCGCTGAGCTAAATCCCTAACCTGCCACATCCCTTTTCTTGTGCATAAAACCTTAATTGGTGGTACATGTGAGCTGGTCCCTGGCTGTGGATTCTGCATTGTGATACTGTTCATATCGATGACCCACGCTGACCGTCTTCAAATAGTTGTACCATATGGACAATTTCTACTCTATTTCTGCCTTTCTGGGTAATGCAGACCATTATTGCACCATGAATATATGTCAGAATTTGAAATGAACTGATTTGCCACTGAGTAATGAAAACACACTCCGGTCTCCTTCAGACAAATGGTTCCGTGTCTTTTTCTGAAGCAAGACTGGCTTGTTTATCTTTTGAATCATAAAGCTTCCTGAGAACTGTGTCTGCTGAAAGGACTGGAGAACTATAGGATCACTCGGCTGTGAAAGGCACCTTGTGATCCCTGACTAGAAAGTCCCACGACTGTCCTCTAGAGGGCGTGCTCAGTGCTTCTTTGCTACTCTCTAGGTGTACAAATCTGATAATCTGATAGCTGGTGGGAAGCGTCCAGATTGGGCCATATCAGTGAGTTAATTAATCACTGTGTACCTCACTAGGTCTGACTACGACTACTACTACTACTACTACTACTACTACTACTACTACTTCTTCTTCTTCTTCTTCTTCTTCTTCTTCTTCTTCTTCTTCTTCTTCTTCTTCTTCTTCTTCTTCTTCTTCTTCTTCTTCTTCTTCTTCTTCTTCTCTTTTACTTCTTCTTCTCCTTCTCCTTCTCCTTCTCCTTCTCCTTCTCCTCCTCCTCCTCCTCCTCCTCCTCCTCCTTCTCCTCCTCCTCCTTCTTTCCCCTCCCTCTCCTCCTCCTCCTCCCCCCCCTCCTCCCCCCCTCCTCCCCCCCCCTCCTCCTCCTCCTCCTCCTCCTCCTCCTCCTCCTCCTCCTCCTCCTCCTTCTTCAGATCAGGAACTCCCACTTGCAAGATTACTTGCAGGCTGCCTGCCCTGGCTTTGTCTAGCTGTCCTTCTCAAACCTCTGCATGCTTTGTTATTATTTATTTTTGAGATTGTATTCTGACTGCATTTCCCATTCTCTTTCTCCAAACCTTCCCACAGAGCCCTCGGCACTCGCAAATTCATGCCCCCCTTCCCCACTAATTGTTATCATAGGCATCTATGTACATGCATAGATATACGTTCCTACATATAGCCCGTTGAGTCTGTACCATGCTACTTTTATGCGTGCTCTCAGGGCTCGCCATTTCAGCAAGCTTCTCGATAACCCTAGATCTACTGCTCTCCTTCCACCACAGGGGAGATAGGGGTCTATGAACACAGTAAGATGTTCAGTGCTGGATAGTTAGAACTGTGTCCATTGGCTTCCGCAGTTGTAGCCCCACCCCTGGAGATGCTTCCACAGAATACAGGACTTAGTGTATGGATGAATAAATGCACAGAGGCACACCTTTCCCTCTCTAGCAGGCTTCTTCCTTCTATCTTCTCATCTGCACCAAGAAGGAATTCAGTTGTTCTACTGCATCATATACTTAAAGACAAAGGATGGTTTCTCAGTGGAATCTTTTACCCTCTCCCCTTTTGAATATTTTTAATGTTAACTGGATTCTGCTTGTTTTCAAATATCAGTGGTCTCTGGAAAGGGACATTAGCATTACTGATATGATTTGTCCTTCTTTGGGAGAAAATGACCATAATACAAATGTTAGTACACACCATTACAGAACACTTAGCACCATTTGAAATGATAAAAATGTGTCTGGCTGACTTTAATGTTGGGAGAGTAGGAACCATACCCGTTGTGGTTTACCCCTATCATCTGATTGGAAAGCATGGAAATGTGACACTAAATTACTTCCCCTTCCCCCTTCTTCTGTAACTTCTTTTTCTGTCGTTTATATCTCTTGAGGCCTTTTCCGTACAAAATTTCAATCTATTAGTTCAGCCACTTGGATAAAAAAAAAAAATAGCAATTTCCTTCTCAAAGCAAACTGCTTTTGCTGTATTCCAAGATACTCATCATTTCGGAAGGCACTAAAGAAAATGAAAATGGAAAAGTCCCCTTATTATCATAAACACCAAATTAATCTGACATATTAAAGCAGTCTATAAAAATTTGCTACAAAAATCTTTTTTTTTCTTTTCTTTTTTTTAGGAGGTTACATTCCAGGTCATGTGTAGCCTTACCACAGTATCTTATTTTTTTTTTAATTAATTTGAGTATTTCTTATATACATTTTTTTTTATTAACTTGAGTATTTCTTATATACATTTCGAGTGTTATTCCCTTTCCCGGTTTCGGGGCAAACATCCCCTCCCCTCCCCTTCCTTATGGGTGTTCCCTCCCCCCCTCCCCCATTGCCGCCCTCCCCCAACAGTCTAGTTCACTGGGGTTCAGTCTTAGCAGGACCCAGGGCTTCCCTTCCACTGGTGCTCTTACTAGGATATTCATTGTTACCTATGAGGTCAGAGTCCAGGGTCAGTCCATGTATAGTCTTTAGGTAGTGGCTTAGTCCCTGGAAGCTCTGGTTGCTTGGCATTTTTGTACATATGGGGTCTCGAGCCCCTTCAAGCTCTTCTAGTTCTTTCTCTGATTCCTTCAACGGGGGTCCTATTCTCAGTTCAGTGGTTTGCTGCTGGCATTCGCCTCTGTATTTGCTGTATTCTGGCTGTGTCTCTCAGGAGCGAGCTACATCCGGCTCCTGTCGATCTGCACTTCTTTGCTTCATCCATTTTGTCTAATTGGGTGGCTGTATATGTATGGGCCACATGTGGGGCAGGCTCTGAATGGGTGTTCCTTCAGTCTCTGTTTTAATCTTTGCCTCTCTCTTCCCTGCCAAGGGTATTCTTGTTCCCCTTTTAAAGAAGGAGTGAAGCATTCACATTTTGATCATCCGTCTTGAGTTTCATTTTTCTAGGCATCTAGGGTAATTCAAGCATTTGGGCTAATAGCCACTTATCAATGATGCTACAAAAATCTTATGAACTACTTCATTGCCCCGCCTCCATGACCGGTGCTGTCCACGGTGCTGAAAACATGCCGTCCTTTTAGAAATGGACACAAAATAAAGGCAACACTAAGACATTTTTAGTGTGACCGCCATTTCCGCCGGAGGGTGATGGCGTGCCAAATATTTCTGCTTTCTTTGGTGCAGCCATTTGGTCCCAGTCCACGAGGCTTCTTTCCTTCTTCGGGTCGGCCCACTTGCCTTCGAGCTTGGAGTAAATACACAGGAGTTAAGATTTCAGAAAGAAGCCACTGTGTCACAACTCTTTAAAAATCTGTTGGGCAGAAGAAATTTATTTATATTTCTCGCTTCACTGGGTACACTGATAAGATTCATCAACCTGTAACAACATTATTTGGGGAGCTATAACTCGTGTTTGAAACCAATTAGGATACCTTTGAAGAGCATTTGCAAGTTCTGACTGACTTTGGGGTACGTCACAAATATGAACTATTGCCACATTATCTTAGAAACAGCCATTTAAATTCAGTATCTATTTGGGAATTTCACAGAATTCAGGCAAGTAATGAAACCTCTAGGTAAGGACTCTGAGAAAAATACAAGCTACCCTTCCAACGTTAGGCCAGCAGAATCGTGTCTGGTATGGTTTATTTTTAGATACCCGCTAGCATGTTCTGCAAACTGGCCTGCTAATTTTTATTTTTCTTACCATTTTTGTCCTGGTTTTATTGTCTTTTGGAAACACTGGCATGTATTTTGGTACACACACACACACACACACACACACACACACACACACAAGTTACTTGAATTCCACTTATCACAGGAGGAAGACTTTGAAAGATGAAGGTGTGGTGTCTTGCAGGAAAAATGAAGAGATTCTACTTAACTTAAAACCATGTATTTATTATATCAAGTAAGCACACGGTATTTCCTCCTCACAGCTCTGTTAGGGGAAAGTTAAATCTGTTCATGACGCTCCTGGATTGTCTTTTTGAAAGTCTTATAAATTAGTCCACAAAAAATAAAACTATTTAAGCAGCCTTAGTGGGGGCATAATGGACTTATTGTAAGTTGCTATGAAGGCACAAAATCCCTTGATATATTTGGCATTGGTGAACACGAGTGAAATTCTCCACACCGTCTCTTCAGTTCCTGGGACCTGTCTTATGACGTCACTCCCCTCCCCCCATCTTTCAACTATTCCATGAGACTCAGGGATTTTTTTTCTCTGTTACTGGGGGTTACTTCCTATTTATGTTTTGGGATTCTATACCCTAGACTGATTCACTGTTTGATTCGCTTTTATCTAATCCACCTGTCTCCTTTATTTTATGGTCACGTTGAACTCCATGCCAACATTCCATTCTTTATTTTTCTGAGAGCCTCGTGCTATGCAGTGTGGCAGATGTACAGATTTTGAGACTTATAATACAGTTGCCATGAATATTCATGTGCAAACATATATTTTCAGTTCTCTTCGCTTAATTCTGGGAATGGGATGGCCGGCCCTTTTGGTATATAGGCCTGTGTTTGAAGAAATTGGTGAACAGCTTTTCAGAGTGGCTGACCCATTTTGCAGTCTCCTTACTAAGGTGTGAGTGCTCTGGTCCCTTGATAATCTGCACCATCAAGGTCAGTCTTATTTTCCTCATCTGTGGAGGTGAGGTCCCACCCCACTGCCCAAGCTAGCCTCGTGCTTCCTGACTTAACTCTACCTCAGCTGTGGAGCCTCCTGTGGTAGACTGATTCTCCATCCACATTGTACCTTGCAAAGCTCTGTCACTTCATTGGCGAAGTCTTTGTTCAAACGATTTACCGATTTCACTCTTCCCTTAGCTCAGTTTTGAGAGATACTTTGTGTTCTAAAATTCAAGTATTTTCCTCAGGCGAATGATTCGAAAGTCGTCTGTTCCTGTCCATGGTCTGTCTTTGTATCTTATTATCAGACTTTGATTAAACGGACTTTAAATTTTGATGAAGCCTATTGTTTTTGTCTTTTCCCTGGGCCATGGCATTTGGTGTTAAAGCCGATAGATTCTTATTTGTTGGAGACATTCTTAGCTTCAGTAAGCTGTCATTTAGGTCAACGATCTTAGAGCTGTGTACAAGGTGTGGACCAATGTCCCCTTTACTGTTAACTAAATGCTCATACCCAAGGCGGTTTGTTGGAAAGATGGTTCCTTCTCTCTCAAATCTCCTTTCTCTGATTCATCGTTTTGTTGCAAATGAAGTCTCTGAGCTTAGACTTGCTCTCTGAATGGTCCACTGCACATGTGAGAGGAAACCACATTCAGGGCAAATTGGGTTTTAGGGAGCTCTGCAGAGGCCTCACTCTGGGATGCTTCTCTTGGTTGGTGTTTGATGCATAGGTTTTAGCATTTGTGGTCTTCGCAGGCTCTCTGGTTTGTCTTCTAGACTCAGAGAATGACCCCAAGTTCTCTCTTTCCATGTCACAGCCTGGAAACTCAAGAGGGGGCAAACTGGTAACCTTACTTGTTCCTCATTGTTCAGGGTTTTTGCCTACAATACAGAACCCTGCTACTCAGTTGTTGCAAAACAATTGCTTCACATATTTTGTGTGATTTTTTTTTTGTAGTTTCAGCAAGTAGGCTAAATTGGGTTTCTGTTACTGCAAACACTCTAATTATAATTGGGGAATAATTATATATTGAACCATGTGCTAAATACGAGTACAGCTGTAGAAATTAAGAAGTCTCTTCTCAAGCGACAGGAGAAAGATACATAGAAGATGGGAATGACTGAGATTTGAATGTTAAGTGGCACTGCTGTAGAAACAGGATGGCCATATTCCTATAACAAGAGATATATCTCTTCCTGTCATCAATAAAAATTACCTTTTTTTTGCTAAATATTGTAAGGACCCTATCTACAAATTAAACCTATGTTATAATTATAAATAAATATTTTATAGTTTGCTTAATCACACCTGTTATATTAGAACATTTAAAAGACAGAGTAAAATATAGAAGTAAATGGAAATATATTCTCAATAATGCCCGATTTTAAATAAATAAACTTTATCTCATGTGCATTGGTGTTCTGCCTGCACG
Source organism: Rattus rattus (assembly GCF_011064425.1). Taxonomy (NCBI): domain Eukaryota; kingdom Metazoa; phylum Chordata; class Mammalia; order Rodentia; family Muridae; genus Rattus; species Rattus rattus. Next base: position 9,975,248 of record NC_046164.1, on the reverse strand, counting down.
TATGTCTGCGTGAGGGTGCTGGGTTCCCTGGAACTGGAGTTACAGATGGTTGTGAGCTGTCCTATGGGGACTGGAGAGCGGACCCAGGTCCTCTGGAAGAGCAGCCAGAGCTCTAATCACTGAGCAATCTCCCCAGCCCCTGGTGATGCACACAAACATTTAAAAAAATTTTGTCATTGTTATTTCACTATGCTGTTTTTTAAATTATAAACAGCAAATCTGTGAAGCTTAGCATCTCGTGGATTTCAGCCCTGGTTCCGCCCTTTGTTGGCTGTGTTGCTGTAGACTGGATGATCCCTTGGTTTATTTCTACATTGCTACAGTTTGGATCTGAGTGTCCCTGGAGAAGGTCACGTGTAGGAAGGAGGCTTTGTTCCCAACTGGTAGTGCTAGTTTGAGTAACTAGGTCACTGAGGGTGTGTTGGTGGCGGCTGTGTCTTTTCCCAGCCCCACGCTTGGCCTCCTTCCCACCCCGAAGTGAGTGACCTCTGACCCATGCTTGAGCCGCTGTGCTATTCTGCCTCGTTGTGGGTACAGAATCAGTGAATCAGCAGAACACAGGGTCGTGGACCTAAGCCCTAAAGACAACCAATCCTTCCTCCTCCCTTGCACTGTTCACGCCAACTGCTTTGTCCCTGAGGTGCACACTCGCCTTTGAACTGGAATAATAAATGATAAAAAAGAATGGCAATGTTGAGTCTAGCCTGGGCTACATAGTGAGTCCTTGTCTCAAAAACAGAAGGGAAAAAAGTAAAGCGAAACACTGGGAGCAAAAATAGTTGTTATTGTAACCAGCTATAGAAAGGACTTAGTGATCTCCCCTCACAGCTGTAACATGGTGTGCCCTACAAGTGAAAGGGCCATTGTATTGATGTGTGTGTGTGTGTGTGTGTGTGTGTGTGTATGTGTGGTGTGTGTGTGTGTGTGTGTGTGTGTGTGTGTGTGTGTGGTGGGGATTAAGGGGATCGACAAACTATATTGCAGCCACTGTCATCTCCCCAGAGGTCCCCCTTGGTCAGTCCTGCTTCCCACCCTTTCTGTCCCATGTGAGGAACAGTCAGCAGTCTCCGGAATCGTTACCAGAAGGTTAATGAAGTGCACACTAGAGCGTGATAAGAAGCTGGTCTAGCGGGAGGTGGCTCACTGGCGGGCCATTGGGCTTTCCTGGATATGTCTGTCTGGGACCTAGGGTGCCTTAGTTCCTTGTCACTTAATTTTTCAGATATCACGACCTCGTATCACTTTATACATTTCAGTAACTCTATTCCTGCTCCACCCTATACACAGAGCGATGACCTAAAGCCTCGCTTAAAACGGAGAGGTTCATCCTATTCAGTCACAAGACTTGGGAAAGCATCTTACTTTCTGCCACGTTTTATAAATCTCAGGAAGCAGGCACTGGCTTTTATGTTTTCTCTGACCTTTTGCTTTTATTGGTCTTAAAATTCATTCAGGACAGAAAGATGAGTTAAAAGCTTTTTTTTTTTTGGCTTCAGCCCTAGAGAATGGCAATTAGACCAATCCAATGTCTTACTTTTTTCTTTCTTTTCTTTGAGAAAATTAATGACTACCAACACAAGCATGTCACCTGGCCATTGGAAATCTCATGGGTTTTGTTTCTGTTTTAAGATTGATTAGAGGTAGTACTAGGAGTGGTCTGTGTACGTGAGAAAGGAGTGGAGGAGAATTCGTCTGGGTCCACCATACGAAATCCAGTGTGGCACACATCAGGGTCACTTCCTGCGAGTCATTTTGTGAGTACATTGTTGGAGCTCATCATGAATGGCAGATCTAGTAATAAGTTTACCTGTTGTCAGGCAGAGGAAAGCAGCAACCCCACCCCCCTTAATAATCTGGGAAAATCCAATAAATATAATTGAATGCGATCATTTTTTTCTATTGCCCTAGCTGAACTTCATTATTTATTTAATACCATTTTTAAAAGCTGTGTATGTACATATGTACATACGAGTGGTTGTGTATGCACATGCAGATCTTGGGAGTCTTCCTCTATTGCTGGTCACCCCATCCCTTCCAGATAGGATCAGTGATTGGACTTGAAGTACAGTGTTTGGCTAAGCTAGGCTGGCTGGCTGGTGAGCTCCAGGAATGTGCCTGTCTCTACCTTCCTGCACTGAGGGTTTCAGACACATGTTACCATGCTAAGCGTTGCATGGTAAGCTAAGCACTGGGGATGTGAATGCCCGCCCTCGAGCTTGAATATCAAGCACTGTTCCCACCGAGTGAGATCTCCGGACGCAGCTGACCTTTAGTAGCAGCCGTCTCTAATTATCTCTGCTTCCTCTCACAGTGACCACTTCAACTGATTTCCAAGGAGTCAGACAGCAGCCATTTTGGAAGCTGTATAAGTTATGCTACTGACAGGGCACTCTCTGTTTTGTGTAAGCAGACACTGGTGGTTGTTGTGTGATGATTTAGAGCAGGGAGAGTGTTTTTCTCCTCCAACCACTTGTCTTTGTCCATCTGCTCTTCTCTGGGGTCTTGAAGCATGTGGTACCCAGGGATGACTCATTCCGAGTTCTTCCCTTTCAACTCCATTCGGTCCCACATCAGCTCTGTTAGTAATAGTTAACTCCGCCCCTTTTATACACATGTTAAGGAAGCACTGTACCACTAAGCCACATTCCAAGCCAGGAGGTTTTCCTGCTAGCCCCGTTCTACCTCTTTGTGTCCTGTCTGATCCATTTATAGTTCACACGCATCTCTTGCACCCATAAATTCTGGGAGGAACCAGCCAGCCTCGAATGCGGCTGGGTCTCTGGATTCTTTGGCCTCAGGCATATTCACTTTGCTGAGTTGAGCCTGCTTCTCTTTCGAAGCTGGAAATGCATTTCAGGGTCCTTGTGTCTTCTCCTAGCAGCCTTCAGATGACGATGTAGAGCTCTCAGTTCCCCCTGCACCATGCCTGCCTGGATGCTGCATTGCTCCTGCCTTGATGATAATGGACTGAACCTCTGAACTTGTAAACCAGCCCCAATTAAGTGTTATCCTTTATAAGGGTTGCCTTGGTCATGGTGTCTGTTCACAGCAGGCAGTAAAACCCTAACTAAGGCACCCTCCAACCTTCTGTGTTACTTAGTAGGTGACATTTGAAATTTTTGGTGTCTAAGACCAAGGAACAAACAGATTTGAAGGCATGAATTTGTTGCTATGGTTTTAGTTTAAAATTTTAATGCAAGCAAAGAAACCATGCTAATAATGTTGACAATTAATGTTGTCGGTTCGTTCTGGAAGGGGCAAGGTTTTGGATTACTTTAATCGTATGCTGTCTTCTTTGGAAGGGAAGATTTGGGTTGATGTGGCCTCACGGGGGAAATGTTCTCTGGTGAAAATCTTGCTAGTTTCACCGAGTTCAGAGCAGGGTGACTGAGGCCTGGATGAGGCTAGGGAATGATGGGAGATACGCACAAAGACAAGATTGTTTTTCTTTTTATAGTATTTATTGACAGGCTATCACAGGAAATGGAAAGTTAGTATGGTCTACCACAATTCCAGCAACTCTCTCTCCCCTTAGAATGGCTCTATTTTTGTTGTTCTTAAATCAATATTTAATATTTCTTCTTTGGACTGTACAGATGTTATCATGAACTGTGTACGAGGTATACTATAGTGGTTTTTTTTTTTTTAATTATTTTGGGTTTTTCCAAGAAAATAACATTACCTTTTCAGTGTGTGTGTGTCTGTGTGTGTCTGTGTGTGTATGTGTTGTGTGTGTATGTGTGTGTATGTGTATGTATGTGTGTGTATGTATGTGTGTGTGTGTGTGTGTGTGTGTGCGTGTTTATAAACCTATCATGAATCATTTCCTAGACTCTAGAAGAGCTGTGACTTTCCAAGCAGCGCATTTTCACACACTCGAGTCTCTCAGCTTTTTTCCCACTTGATGTAAATCCTGGAGCTCTGCTGCTCTTGGGCTTGAGGGACAGCCGTCAGCACAAGGACTTCCTTCACACTTGCGCTGGCCTGTTGCTTGTTTCCTGTGGCAGGTCGCAGGTCTTACATGCCTCAGGTTCATACTGACCAATTTGTTCCCTCGGGTGGTAGAATGCACTTTCTAGGGATCATGTTAAAAGGAAGAGGAATGTATGGATAAAATGTATGCGAATATAATATAATATAAGTTATTATATTCTGTCAACTTACTTGGTTAACAAACTTGAATTAGAGACATGAAGCAAAGTTCTTTGTAAGTTTTAAGGTATTTAATTTTTTAAATTAAAGTTATTTATTTTTTACTTATTTATTTATTTATTTTTGGTGAAATGTTTAATGCCATTTCAACGCACAGACTTTATTTCTCTCGGAAAGTTCCTGGTTCCTGATATTCATAAATATACATGGTGGTGGCAGCCTTTGGCCTTTCCCTTCACTTTTCTAGTCATGCTGTGGGCTCTTTTTGTTTACTGTTTTATTCCCGTCAGGTCTTTGGCCTCCTCTGTTTTCAAACCCTTCCTGCTTCCTGTTGTCCAGTTGACGTCATCATTTCCCCGGCTCCCACATGGAACTTCGTGTGTTCCATATCCTGGTCTAATTCCCAGCAACTCACTCTCCATTCTGAACGCTGACAAGGACTCTCTCCTTGAGTAAACTTGAGTCAGGTTCTGCTGAGCCTCTTTCTTCCAGGCCGTGATCTGATGAGCGAGGCTCCCGCTAGGCCGGTTGTAGAGACTCCCTCACACTTTCCACCCATTTAAATTACCTATTACCTCACGCTTGCCGAACTTGATGCCTAGCAAAGTCCTCTTAGTAATTCTCCATGCAGCTCCTTACCCTGCCCTCTGATGTACTTGTCGTATTCAGGGTTGAATTCAATTCCTTCAGAAGGGAACCTTTGTGATGGGGTAGAACCTTTAAGAGGTGGGGCCTAGTTGGGGTGGATAAAGTCAAGGGGGGGCACTGTTTCCCCTTCTTTCTGCTTCTCGGCCATGAAGTGAGCAGTTTGCTCTGCCACAGCAACCTGTCCAGAGGCTGAAAACAGTAGGCCTGTTTAATTTTGGCAGGAGCACCCAGAAATGCGAGCCTACAGACCTTTCTCTCCTTCAAAGCGGTCATTGTAGGCATTTAATCACAGTAACGGATAGCTGGCCGCAGTGACTTTTCAAAAAGCACCCTTCTCTACATGTTTGTACAAACGTAGAGATCTACCTTCTTGGCTTGTTTCCCTGCGTTTCATATTTAAACGTAGGGCAATAATATACTGCCTGGGAGTTCTGTGTGCACTTTGGTAACTTGTGGGCCTTAGCGAGGGATGATCAGCTACGCCATTTCCTCGCCTTGTTGCTGATAGGGGCTCTTTTCTATGGGGCTAGTCAATTTTTGAGAAACACCCCAGCCTCTTGTCTGTTTGGAGAGACGTACATTGAGGGCATCCTCATGCTTCATTGATAGGGTGAGGGAGACTTTCGGATGCTCCTTTTTCAGCCTTTGGTTTCATGGAATCAGTGTATTACAGGCATGGCATCCTTGACTCTGCTATCAGAGATATTCTCCACCCTGTAGTCTGTTCTGTTGACTAGGGAGTGGGTCCACATGTCCTGTAGGTGTGTGGGTATGTGTATGTGTGGGCTGGAATGGCAGAGTGGCTGTTTAGATGTTTAACGTGCAGCTAGATTTTTAGTTTTCAATACTGTTCAATTTTCCATTCCTTTGGAGGCCCAGAATAATTACTGAGCAACTTCATGAATCTGAGAAAATTATGCCCATTTTCTCCTCAGTGGTGGTTTAAGACTAAAGTTTCAGAGGTGTGTTAAGTTAGAATTACTTGCCTGCCGTGTGCTTCTATCTTACGACATTTTAAATCTCGCTTGGCTTTCTCTTAACGGTAGAGTATTGGAAGGCGTTCAAGCCTTATGTTTGACTAGAGGTAAGTGTAAATGTTGTAGAAAAAGACTTAAGATATTATGTAATTATCTTTTGAATTCTGCAGAGACAATAAGAAATTTAATTCAACTTGGCATTACAAAACTCTTCCAAATAAAGTTTGGTATTAATACACGGTGATGAGAATATCAACTTACCTGGTAAATAGACACGCCATGTTTCCTTGGCACTTATTAAAGGGTAGGAAGCAGCGGTATTTTAAATAAATCCAAAGAGAGGAAGGAATTCAGAGTAGGGGATAAATTGTATAAGTAAAAAAGTACCTCATCCACCTCGTTCGATTAACATTAAGGATTCCCTCGGTGACCACCTACCAGTAGAGGTCCATATTGATTTTAACTGCTAATTACCCCAGAGACATGGCCCCGAGTTAGAATTTTAAATCCAATTCCGCACCGTCTGAAGGTGCTTTCTACACCGGAGCTGTAATTTAAACAGGAAAAAGTTACGGATCATGGGGAAGCGGCTCGTCCGAGTAGCTCATCAGCCGTGAGCTGAGTCAGGCCTTCTTAGTCCTCCTTTCTACAAAGGGTCCAGTCTCGCACTCTGGACCAAGGACATGTAAGTCGTCGTGTTTCAGACTAACTCAAGGGGAGGGAGCTCTCCTTGAAACTCAGAACTCATGAACGATGGGAAAGTATTCAGACACGAAGATAGGGGATTTCACGAGTGTTTGAGGGAAGAGTGTAAAACATGCTGAGGGGGTAAGGACAGATCAGCCGTGTGTGGAGATACAGGTGTAAAGATGGGGACACTGAGTAAGCCACTCCTTCTGTGTCCATGCCACAGACCCTTGCCTTCCCTTTACAGATGTGCTGGCTTCCAGGTTCAGAGGTTCAGTCTGTTATCATCAAGGCAGGAGCATGGCAGCAGCCAGGCAGGCATGGGGTAGGAGGAACTGAGAGTTCTACATCTTCATCTGAAGGCTGCTAGCAGAATGACTTCCAGGAAGGTAGGATGAGAGTATTAAAGCCCACATCCACAGTGACACACCTACTCCAACAAGGCCACACCCACTCCAACAAGACCACACCCACTCCAGCAAGGCCACACCCACTCCAGCAAGGCCACACCCACTCCAACAAGGCCACACCCACTCCAAAGGCCACACCCACTCCAAAAGGCCACACCTCCCAACAGTGCCACTCCCTGCCAAGCATATACAAACCATCACACCACCCTTTACATAAACTACATCTATAGTATTCTCAGGACTTCCTGAGAAATGTCTTGGCCCTTTCCTGCTACACCTTTCTGGCTAAATCAAGCCAGTCTCTGTCCATGGTTGTTCTCTGAAGCTGAACAGTATGTATCGAGCTCAGTTTTCTTTTCCATAAGGTATTTTGTATCTTTGTCATCTGTCTTGCTACATCCACACTAGATATAGGCATTTTGTCTTAAATATCCCCATCAAACAACTGTTCTTTTAAACGTCTTTGCTGTTGTTGTTGTGGTGGTGGTGCTGGATACACCAGGCACCTCTAGTCAGGCATCACATGTCTGTATAATTTTAGTATCTCCTCACACATGAGTATTGTTAATGTTACTGCTTCCTATCTGTGTCTCTGTGTTAATCTGTGTAGATTCTCAAAGAAGAGCCCTATATTTTCCATAATTATCTAAAAGTCGTGGTGCTTCTACCCCATTATTTCCAAAAAGAGAAGTGAAAGATTTTTTTTTTTTCCATTTTACTGTCAGTGTTGAAGGCTCTTGTCTTGTCACCAAGAAACTAGGATCCAGGTTATAAGCACCCACAAGAGTAGACAGTAGTCTATGTTGGTTCTTCTAAACAAGTAATAGAACAACTTTTCAGCCTATGAAGAGCTCATTCACTGTGTTCCTTGAAAAAAAATTTGTTTTTTTGTTTTTTTTTTTTTTTTGGTCAACTTGACATAAGCTAGAATCATATGTGAAGAGGAAATGTTGACTGAGGAATCACCTCTACCTATTGGCCTGTAGGCAAGTCTGTGCAGGCATTTTCTTGATTAGTGATTGATGCAGGAGGGACCATCCCACCATTAATCAATACCACCCGGGGGCTGTTGTGCAAGGAAGCAAGCAGAGCCATCGGGCAGCTCTCCCGTGGTTCTCTTCCGTCCCTGACTTTACGCCCACCCCAGCTCCTATCCTGGCTTCTGTTGATGATAAACTGTCGTGTGGGGTGTAAGAAACGCTTCCCTCCCACGTTGGTTTTCACGAGTGTTTTTATCACAGTAGCAGAAACCAGTCTTGCACATTTGCTCCCAGTTACTCAGATGTTGATACCCCAGTGTTCCGTCTTCTCTCAGACATTGAAGACTCAAGGGTTTGAGTTTGAACGTTGAGTAGAGGGAGGGGTGCCATGTCAATCGGGTATGAGTCCTGCCTACTGGTTACGTCCGTATTCTCCCAAAGCAACCTGGACCTGGCCAGGTCTGCTAAGGTTTTGGTCACCATGAGAAAACAGGGGATCTCGGAGGCCATGTTGTGACTCTTTTGGGTTCTTTCATGTCAAAGCTGGTAAGGTCTTTGTCAGTTTACAGGTTCCATCACCAGTAAGTACTGAGTTACAGACGAATCAAACCTTGATTATGGTCTGTTTTGTTAGCTTTGAACTTATATGGGTTTAGCATTTTGAGAAAATAATGAAAATTAAAATTTCCCCTACAAAAATACTTGAGATCCAGTTTTGAATAATTATTTTTCCTACTCTCCTTAGCTCTTAGTTAGGGTAGACTCCTATAGGAAAGACATACTGACAAGGGAAAAGCAAATGGGCATTTACTAGAATGTGTGCTTTCTGCATACATGGACGATACCTGAGAAGAAGCTTCTCGTAGACCTCAGTGGTGTCCCAGATTTCAGGCTTAAATACCACTGTTTCTTGATTGAATCGATACCATTTGTCCTTAAAGTCAGAGAGAGAGAGAGAACACTCCTCACAAGTGGAACTTCCTGTCCTGGATACAACTTCTTTTTACAAAGGTGCAACTTCTCAGAACTACTACTGTGTGTGTATTTTTGTAAAGTAACTGTCTTAAAATATTCCTCATGCCACAGAGACGTATTTGGGGGAAGCTTGCTTTAATTCTCTATAGTCATATGTTCTTTGAGAAAAATTGCTTCTTCTTATTTAGGTAAAGTTCCAGAATCTATAGGTCATTTTTCTCTTCACGTTGGGACGTGTGCTCACTTATGTTCCTGTTATGTTTATACCTCTTGTGAGATATAATCATAATATCAGAATATATCCTCATCTAGACATCTGAGTAGTGTTTGAAAAGCAACAATGAATGAAAGAAGTGTTCTCCAAGGAGGGTCTCTTTCGATGGCATTTGAGGTAGAACTTTAAACTTTATTGGATGCTCTGTTCCAAATGAAGGCGGCAGGAACAACAGCTGTATTCTGCCAACTGCAGACCTGTGTGCATGAGTCTAAGGGACTTCACCAAAAAACTTCACAAATGATATCACTGCTTCCGGCTGTGTGGTGGTTTGAATATGCTTGGCCGAGGGAGTGGCACTATTAGGAGGTGTGGCCTTGTTGGAGGAAGTGTGTCACTATGGGGGTGGGCTGTGAGACTGTTCTCCTAAACACCCATGTGGGAGACAGTCTTGTCCTAGCAGCCTTCAGATGAAGAGGTAGAACTCTCGACTCCTCCAGCTCCATGACTTCCTGGACACTGCCATGCTTTCTGCCTTGATGATAATGGACTGAACCTCTGAACCTGTAAGCCAGACCCTGTTGAATGTCCTTTATAAGGGTTGCCTTGGTCACGGTGTCTGTTCACAGCAATGGAAACCCTAACTAAGACAGACTGGCTCTGTGGGTATTTATTTAAGCATTCCCCTGGGTTCTCTGCATCCAGCTTTGTAATATATGCAGCTCTTCCCCATGGTTTGCAAGTCATTTACTGGGAGTTTCTCTCCCCTCTACCTGGGATTATGCAGATTTGAGCTTAAACCTCTTAATTCTTTCCTCCAAGTGAATAGCATGATGGGGTTCATTTCTGTAAATGATCATGGATTTCAGCTCTCACCGGGGACATTTGGAGACTGCATGTCAAGATAATATGTGGGCCGTACAAATGTCTTCCTGTACCAGCAATGTGACCATATAAATGAAAGCAGTCACCTAATTGTTGTGTGTGTGTGTGTGTGTGTGTGATTATTTTAATGGAGCCAATTTTATGATTTTTTTTTCTTCAAGCAGGCGGGTCTAACCTATAGTGGGGTAGTCTATGATCTATAAGCTTATCTCTTGTACTTGGGATGATCAAGAGAAGGTTGGTATGAAGGTTTTATTCTATTTTGTAAGATATTGAAATGTAAAACATTTCAACAAATCAAGTATTTCATTATTTCAACTATAACGAAAGTGAAAAGCCAGTGCTGACTTCCTGCCTTGCTGGTCTGTACCGATTGAAAAATTAAATAAAGCACATCTATCTGTCCCTGAATAGCACGTTTTTAATCCCTTTGGGTGTACTCTGCCTTTTTATACTCCAGGTACAGGGGACTCCGTTTCTTGTGTGAAATCCCTGAGCATTTATCTTTTGTTTGTAAAGATCAATGCAGTGTGTAAAGCAGTGAAGGCAGAGCTTTACTGAGGTTGGGAGAGTGGCCCCGGTGCCTGCAGTCTGGGGAGGAAGGGAAAGCAGGCCCACGGTAAAGGCTGCTGGGGCAGGGCGCTTGGAACGAGTGAAGCTATTTCCCTGAGGACCTTGAGAGAGGAAGCTACTGAACGGCCCGATCCCAGTGTTGGCTCCCGAAGCAAAGAAACCATTGCCTAGTTTCTCCTCCCACTCCGTCAAGTGGAGGATGGGTGCCAAATCCCGATGACGTCAGGGAACCTCGTCTTTCAGCAGCTTCTCCCTTCCCATCCTATCTGTTCTGTATCAACCAGAGGAGACTTTCTTTGGGCCCCAAAGTCCAGCCAACACCTCACACTTCTACATCTCACACTCACACAACCTCTGGGCCCTTACCCTGGGGAGGACTGACTTTAGCGCCCCCCCTCCACCCCGGCGCGATCCATCTGTCAAGTGAGAAGCCTTTCCTGGTCGATACTGAATCAATTTGCTCTGGCAGCCTAATTGAATGCCTCCCTCAGACAAATGGGTCATTGGGGGAAAGGGTAAAACCTTGATATGCAGATCAGAATCGCACCCCAGTGGGAGCTGTTTGAAGGATGTATGCCCCTCCAGAGAAGTGGCCTGTGTTGTAACATATGCAGGATGGGTAGTAACAAAGTGAGCACAGATCAATCTGTTTATGTCTATTGTTTGAATTCCACTCTACTGTAACTTGAATTTGAATCAAGAGACCTGGTTTGGGTGAGGTCACAAGAGAACCAAGCCTCTAGAGTAGCTCCTGGTGTTGGGACCATAGGTCTTAAGTTTGAAAATAGCTTAGAATTTCCATTTACCAAATGTCATTGATGATATATAAATCCCTATATATATTTTTGAAACAAGGTTTTAATTAGCCCAGGCTGGCCTCATTTAGCCCAGGCTGTGTCGCTGATGATAACTTTGCATTTCTGGTTCCTGTGCTTTCACCTGTTTAGTGATCACAGGTGTTCACTCTGTCTACAGTGAGTTATTTGCTTTTCCTAGCAGAGCTTAGGTTTTTCGGTGTTCTTTTGGGAGTTTATAAAAAGAAAACTCTCAAGTCTAGGAATCAAGATTGTGTACGCTGTTCTTGAAACACTGTCAGGGTTGGTGAGGTGGCTCCGTGGGTAAAGGCATTTGTCATTAGGTCTAATGACCTAAGTTTGATTCCTGGAATTCACATGGTGGAAGGAGAGAACAGACTCTCAGGTTGTCCTCACACCTCCACACACATATCTAGCATGTACATACACACACACACACAAATACACAAACACACACATATCCACACACACACACACACAAACACACACAAACACACACACAAACACACACACATATCCACACACATACATACATACACATGACACACACACACACACACACACACACACACACACACACACACACAACACAACACACACACACAACACACACACACACACACACACACACACATATACATACAAACACATATACAAACATACACACCTTCAAACATTCACTCACAAGAATATCACAGCCCCTACAAACAAAAACAAATATAAAGACAAAAAAGAAAAAACACACACACACACCCAAAAAAAAACACGCAAACACACACATACACAAACACACACATGCACACACATGCACACACACACACACACATACACACACACACACACACACACACACATATACACACACCTATACCTACCTTTTAGTCTGATTAAAGTCCCGTCTCCAGTTTACAGAGGAAGAACTGCTGAGAGCTGGGATATTAACTTTCTGGTCTGAACGAAATCCTGTCATCTTAGGCCAGCGCTATGTTCCCAAGGAGTTGAATTTTAACACCACTTTCCAGCGGTGTCTCTGGATCATCTCCTTTTATCCAACTTTCACTGATTGAAGGAAATCAGACTTTGTATGCTAAATACCATGTCCCAGAAAGTAGTTTGAGCTGAGTGTCAAAGGAAGGGCATAGACCTAGGGAAGGCCCAGTCTTTCCCCCTCTTCTTTGTCTATAAGCAGGATACGGCAACAAAGGGGGTCACATGGGCAAAAGTGCTGTCCTCCTGTCCCTACCAGGAGGACACAGAGGTAAGTATGAAGACAGCTCTGGATCTTAACTCGCCTGGAGGTGGCTCCAGAGGAACCTGCATGAGAGACTCTCCTCACAGGCTTTATCTGCCGCATGGTCCCTCCTTCATCTCTAAGAATTTTCTCTTCTTCTTTGAGTATGTTGTATAAGGTGGGGTCCGAAGCCCCTTCTTAAAGAAGCACTGATTCTCTGACTGTCTCCCATGTGTCTATGAGGTAAACATGTCTATCTCTCATGCATGTATGTTCATCAACTTCTGATTTTCCTGTCAATGACCGATCACGTGTTTCTGGAGTCCCTTCCACCTTGAGCTTAAGATAGGTAGAGAAACTTGGTTTCTCCTCCCTTACCACACAGGACAGGGGATTGTTGTGGCTTTCTGTATTAGATTCCTCTCTGCTGTCATAACAAAGCACCAGCCACAAATTCAGTGCCCTAGAAGCAACACAATTACAAATTTTCTCTCCTGGGAGTCAGAAGTCCCAGACCGGTGTCACTGAGCTAAAATGAAGGTGCCCTCAGGCTTGTGGTCTCTTCTGGTGCTGTAGGAGAGAATGGGTTGCTTCCCTTTAGCTCCCTTTAGCTCATGGCTCCACCTTCCTCGTCACAGTCAGCCAGGCTGCTTGAACTGTGCCCACATCACATGACTCTGACTGCTTCGGCCACTCCTGCTTTGCTGAGTCTGACTCCGTCCTCTCCTTTCACTTAAGATTGTGTGTGTGTGTTTGTGTGCACGCGCATGTGTGCACACAAATACACACGTGTGCATGTGTGTGAATGTGTCTGTATGCACTCATGAATGTGTGTACAAGTGAGTTTGTGTGTGGTTTTGTGTGTGAGTGTGCATGTATGTGTGTGCATGCATGCTCAAGTGTGTGTGAATGTATCTAAGTGTGCATAAGTGTGTGAGTATGTGGGTGCATGAGTATGTGTGAGTGTGTTTGTGTGTATGCATATGCGTGTGTGTGAATGTGTCTGTGTGCACAATGAATGTGTGTTTGTGTGTGAGAATATGCACGAGTGTGTGAGTATGTGGGAGCAAGAGTATGTGTGAGTGCATTTGTGTGTATTTGTGTGTTTATGTGAGTGTGTGTGTTTGTATGTGTGTGAGAGACACAGAATACATATGAGTATAGAGTATGTGAGTATGGTGTATGTACACACCTGTGCGCACACGTGTGTGTGAATGGGTGAGTGTATGTGTTTTGTGTATGTGAACACATGTGCAAGTGTGTGTGTATGTGTGAGAGAGTACATATGAATGAAGTATATGTGGACATGATGTATGCACACACATGTGTGGATATGTGTGTCTGTATACATGTGTGCAGCAGTCAGAAGACAACAATGGATGTCTATTCTGTCGCTCTTCAGCACGTTCTCTTTAGACTGGGGCTACACCAGTGGTCTTAGCCATTCTCCTGTCTCTGCACCTCCCAGCTCTGGAGTTAAAGATGCTCATGGCCATGCCCAGCACTTTGCATGGATTCTGGGGATTCACAGTCAGAGCCTCACGCCCACAGCACCCCCCTTGCTGTGATATCTCATAGCCACAGTTCTGGGGATGAGGGTGTGGGCATCTTTGTGAGCATAGTCTGTTTCCCACACTGTGAAGTCTTTCAGCAGAATAACTCAGTAGCAGGAGACCCATGTCTACACCCAGACCGCCTATATCCTGACCCTCTGTCTTCTTCCTGTATGGTTTGGGTCAGTCAGTGGCATTTTTTGTATGCTGGTGACTTGCGTTGGCTACTTTTCTTGCTGCTGTGACCTGATAAGAAGCAGCTCAAGGGGGAAGGGTTGGTTTTGGCTTTTCGCTTAAGATGAGGCAGAGCTGGTTATGGCCCGGCAGCAGGATAGGGAGGTAGCTGCTTGCTTGCGTCCACGGTCAGGAAGCAGACTGCCGAAAGGAAGGGGGTAGACTATAAAACCAAAGGCCTGAACGCCTGCCCCTGGTGACCACTCAGCAAAGCCCCCCTGCTAAGGGTTCCACAACCTCCTCAAATGGCAGCACTAACCAGGGAACCAAGTCCTCACATATATGAGCCTGCCGGGGGCTTTGCACTTCCAAGTCACAATAGTACCCGCCCCTCGAAAGGTGATTAATCATCTATGCTAGAGACGGTGAAAATACACACCAAGTGTTCACCTTCTACCGGGCACAGGGCAGCTGTCCAATACATGTATGCACAATATATGTGCATGTAGACATGTATGAATGCTGGGCTGCCGACAGTTTTCAAAGCTTATCCCCCATCCCCACCCTACCCTGTGTGTGTGCGTGTGTGTGCGTATGTATGTATGTATGTATGTATGTATGTGTGTGTGTGCTTGCATGCGTGTGTGTGTGTGTATGTGTGTGTGTGCATGTGTGCACATGCATTGGCATCTATGCACACGTGCCTGTGGAGTCCAGGGGTCAATGTTGAGTGTCTTCTTCAATCACTCTCCATTTTATTAGCCTAGACTGGTTGGCCAGCGAGTCCTAGGCCCCTCTTAGCTCTAATTCCCCAGCAGTGCTGAGCTTAACTTTTTACGTGGGTGCCAGGGATCCAAACTTCTGTCTTTACGCTCGTTCAGAAAGCGCTTTACCACATGAGCTATCTCCCAGCCTCCTGCAGACATTATTCATCAACTTTTACAGCAGTGGTCATGTTGTATGGCACTCACGGCTACCACACCTCTAGTCTATGTAATCTCAGCTCATTAGAGGCAGGAGCGCCATTGACTATGAGGCCGGACTGGCTTGTGATATAAGGACTTTGTCTCAAACAACAACAACACCCTTAACACCAAAATTTACACACACACACACACACACACACACACACACAGAGAGAGAGAGAGAGAGAGAGAGAGAGAGAGAGAGAGAGAGAGAGAGAGCGCACAAAGAAGTTTGGAAGTCTACCCATACAACATATTATAATTATGGAATGTTTTAAATATTCTGTATATTCTATGGTCCTTTATGAGTTTCTAGAGAGCATGCTCACTGTGCGGGCACTGGCTTGAACGTAATTAGCGTGCCCTAAGTGAAGGTGAATGGCAGAGAGAGAGCTCAGGGAGGCTGAAAGCGACAGAGGTGACCCAATAGCCCAAAAGTAGCCCTGCGTCTCCTCTGCTTTCTGTAGAAGTCGCTGGCGGCTTCCTCAGCTCAGTGGGTTTTGACTTTATCACGTGACGGTCACCAAAGACGGATCTGCAGTTCGCTAAAACAGTCAGGTCTTTATTAGCTTAGGTAACTGAGAAGTTAGAGAGGTAGGTCAGGTGGTGAGCGACTCGCTCATGCTTTTGCTTATCTCTGCCTCTCTCTTCTGTTTCTGTTGTGTCTGCTTTCCTCTAGGGATATCTTTTCTTAGGGTCACAAGATAATGCTGGCAGTTTATAGACGTCTGTCCTATGTGTGCGTGTGTGTTGGGGGGGGGGTTGAGGAGGGGCCCGGCTCTAAGCAGCAGACAATGAAACACTAAGAACAATGTCTTCGAAATGTGACAAAGCAGCTCTTCACATCTCATGGCTTTAGGCTGACCCTTGGCCTTGTGGGTTATCTCTGAGCCCATCGTAGAGCCAAGCCGAGGGGAAAGCAAGGTGCTGACGAACCTGACCCACTAAAGTTCATTTCTGGCTCACGCATGTGCCTGAGGAAATACAGGGTGACCAGAGAACACAGGTGGCCCGGAGGAGTAACTAGTTTATTCTCAGCAGACAAATTAAGTAAGTAAGTAAATAAATCTATCTCAGTTTATCTGTTTGCCAGTGAAGAAATGTTTCCTGCCAGGTAAAATGTAGTAGACTTGGAGTTACAGTGTTACCTCGTTATAAGCAGGGCCCTTCAGTCGTCTCCACCAGATTTCTAATTTGTGGGGGATTTCCTAGAAGTTTCAAACCAGGGATTTGTTTTTAAAGTTCTAAGTACTTCGTTTATTAATTTGCAAGGATCGCGCAGACATTCACGCCAGCTGCTTCTCTGAGCACCACGGGGGAATGAGGAATCAACAAAGCCCAATGTACGGGGTTTCACTCTAGACCAGAGCCCCTGGACTTGGAGCATCCTTAGTTGGGTTCGAGGTTGACTCCTAGCCATGGTCCCAGCGTGACTGTAATTGGGTCTGAGCTAAGTCTTTCCATCTGTGCCTGAAGGGCAGGCCACCTGCTGGGAGGCTCGCCAATGCTGGTCCGGGACCAGCAGACAATTGGGAAAGGTCTGGTGGAAAGGCACGTGCTCAGTAAGGAAGACCGGCACAATTTATGCTTCTCAGGTCGAAGTCATAAGCGTAGGAGAGGTGAGAGATGGGATTGAACAATGGAGACTGGGCCGTGGGAGGACTTTATAGTCTGAAATGCGTGCCGTGGAGGTCAAGTGTGAACTGCATCTAAAGTGGTCTGAAACCCCGGCAGTACCACAGTTCATGACCTCGAGGTCCAGGCCTCGGAGAGGGAGCTGGGATCGAAACCTGTCAATTAAAATCTTATTTTCTCTTCTGGAAGTAGGACCTCTGGGTCACCAAGAGCTTTTGCTGTTGATGAACTCCACATTTTTACCACTTTCTCTCTAAATAACCACCTCCCCTGGGTGGAAGGTGCAAAAGATCCCTCGTGACGTGTGAAATTACCTTAAGTAAGAACCCCTTGAGGTCAGAGCAGGAAGCCCCACATGTATGGGTCTCAGATGGGCCAAAAAAAAAAAAAAAAAAAAAAAAAAAACAAGGTTAAACCAAGTTGCTTAAGATGAATCCACTGGAGTGGTTATTTACCCTTCTCTTGTAGAAGATCAAAGGAATCCTAAGCACATTAGAATGCATTTAGTGTGATAGTCCTAGAAGTTATCAAGGGAAAACCAGGACGGTCCACACTAATGATATTTTTCTCCATCCCTGTGAGTATGACTTATTCATAGCGTTATTTTCTGCCAGTCAGTATGATTAGTATTACTTTGATAAAACTAGCTTGGTTCAAGTTTTCCAGCGCTTTTTAAAATTAGTTTTCTAGAATCTATAAATACCTCTAGGACCAAGTGGTTTCTTTGGAGGGGGCCCAGAATATAGCACCTTTACACTGACTTCAAGTTTAGGAAGGCAAGACTTATAACAAGAGTAAAGCCCAGCATTGTGGTCCACACCAAAAATCCTAACGTTTGAGGGTCTGAGGCAGGAGGATTGTCAGGTTAAAGCCAGCCTGAGCTACATAAAGAGACTCTGTCTAAAATAAATGAATAAATAAAATGGCAGTAAACTGCAGAAGAGTTCAAAGTGCTGTCTTTGTTACTCAGACGGGTTCCGTCGTATTATAGGGTTGCCTCACAGTCATTGGCTGAACCAGACTAAGGTCGGTTCTCTGTGGTCTGAGGAGGGGAATCGGGTGAGGGAAGTCTCTGTCTCCCTTGGAGGGAACACAGTTTCAAGAAGGGAACAGGGACCAGCCAAGCTGAGCGCCCGCGCGCGTCTGTTTGTTTAGTCCTCACAGCGTAGCCATCAGCTACATCACTCCTAGCTACAATGATTGCACCGTTAAGCATACTTACTTCCTCCACTTGGAAGGCTTCAAGAACAGACCGTGTTCCTGTGACACCTTCACCTCATATGCTATGCAGTTTATTCCCTGCTGTCTGTATCCAACCCTTCAGGCAAACAAAGAGATTCTTGGATCCAAAACAGGACGCCTTTGTTCTGGTTGTCCTCTCTTCTCAGTGAGGTCGAGCTATCTCCTTGTTTAAGAGCTCGTGAGCTCCTCTTCTTGACTTACTTAGAGTCAGTTATCTGTAATTAATACTGTATTTAATGCTCAGGGGATAGCAATTCTCCTGTTTAATCTGCAGGCATAGGGAAGGGACCTCATTCATAGATGCCGAAACTGTCTCAGAGAGAGGACAATTCTTCCAGAATGAAAGGAATGGTAAATAGGTAAACAGGATCCACTCCCGTGGTCCTTCTTTCCCCAACCCGGACACCCCCTCCAAAGCCTATCAGTTCTGGGGTCCAGAGGTAAGAGGCTGATCTCAAGTACCATTCCTTGGCAGTCTCAGAGTATGTAAGGAAGGGCGCAGAGCAGAAGAGCGATGGCCCCGCCTCACTGGGAGAGCAAGAAGAGTACGGTCTCTCATGGGGAAGAGGCAGGGGCAAACATGGCTGCGCTTGGAGCGCCCTGGAAAGAAAGCCAGCAGGGACTCTGGTGCTCTAGGTGCCTGTCCTCGTAGTTGCCTCTCCACCCTAGTCAGTCAACTTGGGGAGAGGAAGTCGCGCGCGGGCTGCTGGGTAGCTCTTCTACTTCGACCGCAGGCCCTGGGACGTGGGCTTGGAAAAGGCTTGATTTGCCTTTTGGTGGGAGCCATGAGACAGTAGACTAAGTAAATATGTCTCGCTTCACTTTTCCTCTTTCATTTTCCTGAGCCCTGGAGGATGTAGGAGTTCCAGCCCAGACAAGCTCCACTGATAAGAACTCCCACAGCTCCATGGTCAACTAGTAGTTGATATTTTGCTTTTGTTTTTGTTTCTGTGTTTGTTTGTTTTTGGCTGTGAGTAGAGGGGACAGGAAAGGGCGGAGTTGTGTGTTTTTGTTTCCTCTCTTGGTGACTAGGTAACTGTGTCTACCTACACCCGCTTCTGAGGCTACCAGGTCCCCTGGTCATATTCATCTCTGGGGCAACACAATCTTTTCATTTTTATACGGATGCATAATGCTGCAAACCTTTCTCCTCTTTCTGAGAGAGCCGCGTGTCTTACCTAGCTGTCCCTTCTCCCAAACGCTCAGAAGAATCATCAGGCCAACTGTGCTCCGTGCTGAGGGGTGCTCTTTCTGTGGAAAGAGAAACTCATAATGGTTGTAGCAGAGAGGTGAAGCTGGTACGTTAAGGATGACTAGCTTTCTTTTTTTTTTCTGAATTATATGGGTAACATAAAAACAATAAACACCTTATACAGAAGTGTAGCCAAGCCTCAGGCCTCTGCTGTATGAATGACTGGCAGAGACTTGCAGAACCTGGTGATCATTCCTTGTCTTGCTGCACGGTAGGGGTCCGAGTTGCAACATGGAATCTTGGGGGATGGGTTGCAAAAGGAAGTTTTAGAACATGGTGTTAATGTTTCTGAACTACTTAGGCTTCCTCAAAGCACACTGTCATATCTCTGGGTCTTTGGTTCATTTATAATCTTTGGTAATTTGAATTGGACCTCTTCAATCCCCTCTAATCTCCTACTAATACAGAAAAGTAAAATACATTCAATAAGACAGTGAAAACCCATTTGCTCTATCCCCCCCTCCCCCCTCCTGAGGAGATGCCACAGTGAGGGCTGCGGGAAACATCGCTTGATTTTAAATTCTATCAATAAATGTGAAAGTGAAAGGGGAGCCACGTTTGATCGATTCTCTCTCTCCCTGAATCTGTCTGCTTTACAGTCAAAACTGGAAACTCGGGAGAGTCTAGTCCATTGATTCCTTCCATAGTGGAGGGATGAAAAAGTCCATCAGTCATTTCGTTCAAATAATATCGTCGAGATTTTTTTTTTTTATGACAGAATATCTGCTTGGTCCTTGAACTGATGCCCAAGCATGTACTCGTTTGCAGACTTCAGTAGAAGTACGCGGCTTGCTTGTCCTTGGGTTTGGCAGGATCGCTGAGCAGATGCAAAAGGAGAAATGTATGATGTATTTTCTATGAGGCCCCTGTCTTGTCATAGGTTGAAACATGCAAGATGATTCTGGCTAAGAACATATGAATTGTTAACGCTTGCTGTGGATAGCGAAGTTTGGTGTATGACTAATTCAAGTTCCCTTCCTAGTGAAGGATAGTTTTCTCGGTGTAATTGAAATGTGGTCTTTGTTTTGTTTTGTTTTGTTTTTTTTCTGTTGTTAAGGGAAATTCAGAGAAATCTTTTAACTTGTTAGAGTTCCCCTCTTTATCTTTTGTTTCTTTAAAAGAGTCATTTTGTGTCATGTGTTTGAATGTTTTCCCACATGTCTGTAAGGACACTTACATGCTTTGTAGCCTCAGAGTCCAGAAGAGGATCCTTAGAGCAGTGGTGAGCTGCCTGGTGGGTTCTGGGATTCGAACCTGGATCCTCTCATAGAGTAGCTAGTGCTCTTAACTGCTTAGCCATATCTCCAGCTTCCTTTATCTTTTCTGTTAACAGTTCACACATCTTGAGCACTAACTCTTGACCAGCCTTTGTACTAGAGGCTACAAGCTGTAGCGCTTGCTGATTTCTGTGGTGTGAACGCTCTCGCCATGCTCTGTGGTGTGAACGCTCTCACCATGCTCTGTGGTGTGAACGCTCTCGCCATGCTCTGTGGTGTGAACGCTCTCGCCATGCTCTGTGGTGTGAACGCTCTCGCCATGCTCTGTGGTGTGAATGCTCTCACCATGCTCTGTGGTGTGAACGCTCTCGCCATGCTCTGTGGTGTGAACGCTCTCGCCATGCTCTGTGGTGTGAACGCTCTCGCCATGCTCTGTGGTGTGAACGCTCTCGCCATGCTCTGTGGTGTGAACACTCTCGCCATGCTCTGTGGTGTGAACGTTCTCACCATGCTCTGTCATCTCCAGCTTTTGACTTGGTTTCATCCACTTGAAACATTTGGTGGAGATAATTGTTTATGAATATAAGGTGTTCCGTGAGAAAATAAAAAGGGTAGAAATTATACTCATCTACGTATTGGTACCTGTATACAATTTGCTTAATGTAAATTCTAGTCTCTTAAGATAATCGCTCTGAGGGGACACCAGATAGGGGCTAAGATAGTATTTGACTACGTAAATGATTCTATTATCTCAAGATAGAGTGTTGTCATAGAAGGATACAAAAAGGCAGACTAGATGGCGGGTGACTGGGGTAAAGGATTATTAGCAGGTGGTGATCGTTGAGGCTCCCAGCTGCGAGCCACAAGTCTGGAGCCTGTGAACCAGACTCTGACTGGTCAGCTTCATGGGCTTCTTCACCTGGGAGATCTTCTATTTGCTTACCCATTTGCCAGTGAGAACTTAGAATGGCCTGAACTGAGCATGCTATAAATGGATGACTCCAGGATTTGAGCCATGAACCCTGAGGAAAGATCACATGGTTCTTTGGTTCTCCTTCCTGAGGTTCCTTGATGTTACAGTCTTGTTCTCTGCGTATGTAACTGCACATAGAGAAAGAGATGATCTTAGGGAGCCATTTCTCTGACGTAGGCAAAAGATTCTCTAAGAAAATACGACTATTTATTTACATCCCCACTTAACATGCCAGGTTATTGTCAAATGTAACTCAGGTGTCTGCTAAGGGAGGTTGTTCCCTGGTCAAAGCCTTTGGGATGGATAGAAAACAGTTAAGAGTTGTGGTGAGTACTTCTAAATGCATATGGCTTCCCATGCTGGACCATGGGTGTCGACTATGACTAGTCGTTTGATTCTAGTTTATTCTAACAGCTTCACAGCATTGTGTTGCAACAAAATAGCTTTGAGGGAAACACTTGCCCTTCAACATTAAGATTCTGCCCTGCCCGAGTGACTTTTAAAATACAGAGGCAAGGAAGCTCTCCCCTCTATGCAGCACAGACTTGCAAATAGCACAACACACTTCAGGAACCCAGCCTGAGTGGAGACTGTCTGGTTAAATAGGGATGCTTCTTGGAGTCATTGTGATGGATTAAACCTTAGGGCTATCTAGCTGAAGAGATACCGAATTTCTGGTATGTACACTTTTGTTTCTCTAAGGAATAGACTAAAGGGACGACTAGGAAAATGCAGGGCAGAAAATTCCAGAAATGTCCCTGTGGCTCATTTACAGTTCTTAACAGATTGTCAGTGGCACATGCTGTCCATTGTGTAGACCAAACAAACCTCTTGCCCCTTCAAAGCCTGCCCATTGTTAAGTCTGGGTCTCCTTCCTGGTGATTTTGTGTTTTGGTTCAGACAAGCTGGTGTCTTATTTCATTAAGGCAGGAAAGCCAAATAAAAAGAGTAGATAATTAACCTTCCTAACTAACCTATGAAGTAAAATACGCATAGAAATGACAGTTCTTAATTAGCTAAGGGCAGACGTATGTATGAGAGGCCTCTGGGAAACCAAGTAGACCTAATCTCTATTGCCGAGCTTATGTGGCACATTAACATCTCTGTCGAAGATGGCCAATGGCTCAAGTGATTATCGATCCTAGAGAATAGTCTTCAAAATTCCGATGTGCATTGTTGGGAAGGTAGGCTTGAATGAGTGGGCTCCCGTCCCTCCTGGGAGGCTGCTTATGTTTGCAACTTTTCTGTACTTCCTGGATGTCACAGCTCTGCGTGTATTCCTCCTAGTGCGTGACTGGACATTCTCCCATTGCCTTATCACTCCCTGCCGATAGAGTTGTGATCATGCCGAACCTGGGGTTTCTTCCACAGACGATTGAAACCAGAGATTTGGATTTGAATTGCAACCCATTCCTGGTGTTGGTGTGGGGTTGGGCGGATAGATCCAAGACAAGTGCTGGGATGTTGGTAACTGTGGCAGTGCTACCCAGAAGCCATGGAGGAGGGTAGCTATAGAACAATAGAGCACGTGACAGTGATGAAAGGGTGTGTCTCTTGGGCATCAGGTCCACCTTCTACCCCAAGAAGAGCCACCATGCTGACCATGTCATCTGTTCCCTTGACTGTGGGCATGACTTTGGGCTTCTTTGCTGTGGTTACTATAGGGGGACAGCGCATCTCAATGGGTCGATCCTTGTGATCTAATTGGCTAACTCAAAGAGCAGCCAGATCCCGGCAGTAAGCAATCGGGGAGCAGGCTGGAAATGCAGTCACAGTAACCAGGCCACGTCCATCCATGGAGCAGGGGCCTAGCCACTCACTGGGGTGTGACACCTGCTATCTGGAGCGTGACGAGCAGGAACAAAGCGTGGAGCAGAAACTCTCAGTTGTTGAGGTGATGGGTGGGCAGGCGATCAAGACAGAACCAGGCTATGAGTGAGCACTGGTGTTCAAAGGGACAAAGAGTCATCTTACCAGGCTTGGGGGAAGCTGCAAGGATGGCTTCCTGTGGTCCCCTGGAGTCTGGGCCAGAGAGGGAGGGGAAGGAAGATAATCACCATTGTGCACCTGTTGTGTGACTCTGCATCCCTTGTGAGAGTATTAATTGTGGGCTGGATCCAGGCCAGAGCTGTTCCTCCCTCCCTCTCTCTCTCTCTCTCTCTCTCTCTCTCTCTCTCTCTCTCTCTCTCTCTGACTGTCTCTCTCTCTGTCTCTCTCTGACTGTCTCTCTCTCTCTGTCTCTCTCTCTCTGCCTGTCTCTTCTCTCTGTCTCTCTCTCTGTCTCTTTCTGCCTGTCTCTCTCTCTGTCTCTCTCTCTGCCTGTCTCTCTGTCTCTCTCTCTCTCTCTGCCTGTCTCTTCTCTCTGTCTCTCTCTGCCTGTCTCTCTCTGCCTGTCTCTCTCTCTGTCTCTCTCTCTGTCTCTCTCTGCCTGTCTCTCTCTCTCTGTCTCTCTCTCTGCCTGTCTCTCTGTCTCTCTCTCTGCCTGTCTCTTCTCTCTGTCTCTCTGCCTGTCTCTCTCTCTATCTCTCTCTGTCTCTCTCTCTGTCTCTCTCTGCCTGTCTCTCTCTCTCTATCTCTCTCTCAGTCTCTTCTTGTCCTTTTAAATCTTTGACTGAATTGTAGGCTCTCCAGGGAGGCCTGCTGCCTGGCCCTCTCCTCGGGATGTACCTGTCATAGGTCCTTGGCGTGCATCCATGAGTTGGTTACCTTGGGCTGGTAAGCAGCTGCTTTAAAAGATTTCTGGGCGTTGTGTCTCAAAGCAGTCTAACTGCCCTGGCACTGCAGTCTGTCGTAGTCACTGGATACGCTGACAACAGTAGTTAACACAGTGACCTGAATGTGTCGCAAGTGAGTGGGCAGAACCCACCTACACGGGGCTCTCCAGCGGGGACATCCGAGTGAGAAAGACTCTAGGCCAATAGCCGTGAAGCTTTACAACACTCCAGGGTGGACACCAAGTGGCCTAGGACACGACTCCATAATCCTGTTCATCTACCTGGAATTCTCTGCATGTATTCGTACCTATGAGCTGAGTCCACTAAAGCGTGTGTTAAAATACAGCCAGCATCTGAGAGGTCACGTTTAAAACCAGTATCAGTCATTTGTTTTGCAAAATCAAGGTGATGGCACTCTCTCCTGGGGCTGTTGTGTTAACCTTGGAATTGTGAGATGACTTTCGAGAAAAAACATCCAGTAGAAAACATAGGCCTTAAAAAGGGCAGATTCGGTCACAGTTTCTCAATAGGGGCAACTTTCTTACAGACACTCTCGTGGATCCTGAGACATGTGACATAATTAGTTATTTAGTTAATTGGTGAAGGTAATAAACCTCCCTGGTTCTCAACTTCCTCTCGAAGGTGAAGAAGGTTACGATTCTGCTGTACAGTTTTAATGGGGGTTTTCTATGGCAACTGTAAAATACAGAATACATAGCAGTAGCCAGTTGTGTACAGCATCAGGACACTTCTGTTCAGTGTTTGGAAAATAAGACAGAGACCCATTTCGACACAGCCTCCTTTCTGGAAATACCCAGCGGATACAATGTGGAGTCACCATGCTGCATTTGATACAGCATCTCCGTTCTCTGGCTGTGCTGCCATTTCAGCACCATTGTGGCAATCTGTGCATGAACACTAAGCCGTATGCTTCTTGGAACTAGCATATTTTATTCTAACTTTCAGGAAATTGCTACTGGACAGGGTACAAACCCAGGTCTGTGAACATGCCAGGATTCTAGAGTGCAATGCTTGATGTACTTCTATGTTCTCAGGGCTGTAGTTTCGAGAATTTATTATAGCTGTCAGTCACCTTCCAGTCATAAGCACTGTTATGGGATCTATGGTATGGTATATATGATGGTACACACACCACACACACATACACATACACACACATACACACATACATATAATGGTATATATACCATAGGATATATATACACATATATACATATATGTATAAATAAACATACATACTCATACGTATATACACACATATATATGATGGTGTATATATCATAAAATATACACATATATATTATATATACATGGGTATATAAACATATATACTCATGTATACACGCACATATATATGATGGTATATATGCGTATATATGATGATGTATATACCATAGGATATATACACATGTATATTGTATATACATGCATGTATGAATGAACATATGTACTCATATGTATACACACACACATACATATATGATGGTGTATATATCATAGGATAAATACACACATACATATATATACATGTATAAATAAATATATATACTCAAATGTACACACACACACACACACACACACACACACACACACACACAGAGTGACCCCACAATAGGCCCAGACATTGAAAGCTTTCTCTTCAGTGCAGTTTCACAACTATGGTTTTTAGAAGCTGGTGGAGCCATGGGGTGCAGTTTTAGTCTGTGGGTTCCTTCACGATTGAATGTTTCAGTAGGACGTAGTGGAGACTGATTTGGGTCTTTGGAGGATGGATGTATCTTGTTCCTTGTATCTTCCTGTTGGTCTATGCATCCCGGCTGCCATGGGGTAAGCAGTGTCCTCTGCCACACGGTTCTGAGATCGTGGTGATCTGTCTCACTGCAGACCCAGAACAGTGGAGCTGCAGACTGAACCCTTTGAAGGCACTAATCCAAATAAACCCTTCCTGCTGTAAAGTGTTTTCTCAGGTAGTCTGTCAGATCTACAGAAAGCTGAGGAACACAGAGAGTGTGTGTCCATCTCTTGTAGAACTATGATAAATCAAACTGAGCTGTTGTAAGGTAATTCCAGCACAACAGTGTACTGTACACTTTTCCCCCTTTGTCTAGGAAGACTATAAATGAATGGTACGTGGGATCTTACTATGATATGTGTGTGTGTGTGTGTGTGTGTGTGTGTGTGTGAGAGAGAGAGAGAGTGTGTGTGTGTATGTGAGTGTGAGTGTGAGAGTGTGTGTGAGTGTGTGTGAGTGTGAGAGTGTGTGTGAGTGTGTGTGTGTGAGTGTGTGTGTGAGTGTGTGTGTGTGTATGTGTGTGAGTGTGAGTGTGAGAGTGTGTGTGAGTGTGTGTGTATGTGTGAGTGTGTGTGAGAGAGTTTGTGGGTGTGTGAGAGAGAGAGAGAGAGAGAGTGTGTGTGTGTGTGTGTGTGGTCCTAGATACTATAGAGCTGTTTAATATTCTGCAAAAATATTTTTACAAGCTCAATTCTAGTTACTATAATTATGACAATAATTTTTCACACCCTGACACCTATTGAAATAGCAGCCCAGTTCTTTTCTTGAGACATTATTCAAATAAATTATATCTGCATTTAAATTAATCTCCAGATCATAGAAATTAGCAACGAGGAAAGCACATTAAATCACCTAGTCCATTTTTTCCCCCGCTGGAGGAGAATTGATCTTCACATCACGGACACCAGAGCTTTGTCTGGTGGGTTTTAAATGTCTTGAAAAAAGTGTAATTCTGAATCTGGGTGGTATCTCTCCAACTTCCCGGGGAACATCTTTTTCATAGCTGTTGGAATATAGATTGCTGGTGCTCAACGCCTACAGACACTGGACAGTGAATTTTCCAGAGGAAAGTGTACATTTCCATGTGTCTCTGTGTGGGCCCACAGACATTGAGGGTTGGGGCAGCCTTGGTAGGAGGAAGACAAGCCAGAGGGTAGCACTGGAGAAGAGCAGTGTTCTTGATTATATTTGAAACTTGGCTGTTGTTTGCTTTCAATTTTTAATACCTCCACTGGCTTAGAGAGTGGACATGGTGATACAGGCAGTCACGGGGCCAAGAGAGGACACTGAGAAATATGGATTACCTGATGCCAATTTGAGTTATAGTTATATAATATTCAGAAGGTAAAAATAATCCAGAAGCTAACTGAAGCATCCCTTAGTTTATGTTTATTCTCATTATTTATTATTCTTACGTATGTTTGAAACCTGAAGTAGAAAGGCAGAGCCTAGACATTCTAATCTTAATATTGTTTTCTGTTTGTAATTAATTTGCTGCCTTTCAATTAGCTAGCTGGATAGATAGGTAGATAGGTTGGTAGGTATGTAGGTAGATAGATAGGTAGATGGATGGATGGATGGACAGATAGAATGAGTGTCTTTATTCACACAGAGCTCGGGAAATGGGACATTATTGGGCAGTGGACCCTTCTGCTTCTTTTCTTTTTTTTCGGAGCTGGGGACTGAACCCAGGGCCTTGCGCTTGCTAGGCAAGCGCTCTACCACTGAACTAAATCCCCAACCCGGACCCTTCTTTAATTCTTGTTTTATCTAATTCAAACGTTATTACTTTTCTTATTTACAAAGTGAAATAAACAGGAGGCCTGAATCAAACGTTTAGCAAATGTTAGGGAAAAGCAAAAGTCAAACAGTTTTCATGATTAATGATGTAATCTTTATTAAAATAAGTTTAATATTTGATAGAGAAGGAGTTGGTTCTCTAGAACTGACATGAAAAGTACAGGGATTCCATTTTCTGGAACATTCCAGAACCACAAGGCTTCTTCTGGAACATTCCAGAACCACAAGTCTTCTTCTGGAACATTGTGCAAACACAAGGCTTCTTCTGGAACATTCCAGGACCACAAGGCTTCTTTCTGGAACATTGTGGAACCACAAGGCTTCTTCTGGAACATTCCAGAACCACAGGGCATCTTCCTCCGGAATGTTCCAGAACCACAAGGCATTTTCAACTCACTTGACCTCTCTTGGGTTGTTTGAATATCTACTTTCACACAAATGACATGTCTATGTTCGATTCTGTATGAATACACTCCTTTAGTGCCTGGGACAAAGCTAAGGCTAAATGCACATTTGCTAAATGGGTGAGCATAACCCAGCCACTCTAGTACTATCCCATTCTGGTAAAACGGTGTTTCTCTCCCCATCTCTTATTATTTTATCCCACCTGATCCCCCAATAAGTCGACACACTTTCAGAAATAGACAAGATCTTGGACATGGTAGTTGGTTGAGGGGATGAAGCAAGCAGGTTTAAGATTGATTCTACCAGCAAACCAAGTTCACTTCGCACTGATATGTAGAAGCTTATACAGAAAGAATTAACAAAGCACTTGAGGGTAAGGAAGGCTAATGACTGGACAGGACATGGCTTCTGATGCTCCGGAGTCTACTGGCCATGCAGTCACCAGCCTCGATGTCAGTTACGTGGTGCAGCATAGACAGAAGTGAAGGGACCACCCAGGCGAATGCCCGCTGTCTGATGTGCACGGTTCTCCAGCCCAAATATTTGTTGGTGGTGAGAAGCTGAGATCAGGAAGACTGGAGAATGCTAGAAGAGACCATTCGCACTTTCTTCCCAAAGAGGCCAATGCTTAGTCAGTCATGTCTGAGCCAAGGCACTGACTGCAAGGAATGAGATGTTAGTTTATGCACATCAGGTGCCTGGGAAGCTAGTGGTCGAATCAGACTAATTCTCAATCTGACATAGCTGCCTCAGTGTAACGCAGGGACCCCAGATGACTGCAGATTCCACCTGCAGTGGGGTCCTGTGCGACCACAGAATAGGTTCCATCTTCTAACTTTCTCTGAAATGTTTCTATATACCTCACTATCTTCCCCCTTCTCCCTCTGCAAAGCTGCAATGCCCTAGGGGTTAGAGTCTAAGGAAAGATGTGCGGTCACACAGAACGACTGGTGACCAACGAAAAATACTTTTTATTACCTGCAGGGAAACAGTGTTTGGAAATAAAATGTTTATTTCATGTGGTGCAGAAGAGGCCATTTGGAGCCATGGGAAATAGCTCTATAGGGCTGGGAGTTGATGTAGTTTACTCAAGATTAATTTTGCTCACAGGAAAAAAAAAACAATGTCTTTTTCTTGGGGCTGGCTGGGGTGCGGGGACGGAAGAGGAGGAGTGAGGGAGGAGGTCATGAAACCATAACCAGAGAACCGGAATTCACCCCGTAGCCACACAAATAATTGGAGTCTCTTAAATGCAAATTGGCATGATTATAGATAACATAGCATTTGTTGACACAAAGCTGGATGTCCCCAGAGGCATAGAGAGGTTTAAGTGTTCAGATCCCAGAGCCCATCCGATCCTACGTTTTATAAACTACATTTTCTGGTGTCTTTGAGGCAGGTGTCCTGACTGGGAAAAGCTGTGTCTATGCAGTTCCCGGTGGTAGGCAGTGATCGCAGGGCAGAGGCTTGCCTTGTACGGTAGCTGTGGTGTGCCAAGTGTAATTCCGATGGCTCTTCAACCACACGCTTGGCCCGCATGGCGTTTTCCACTAGGTTTTCAGATTAATTTCCTCATGTCTGTGCGGTTTCTTCCTCAGAGGCCCTACGGCAACAGACTTCACAGGAGGAGGTTGGTGAGGATGGGAGGTGCTTTCGGTGTCTTAGGAGAAAGTTCTGGCTGAGAACGGGAGTGGGGTGGGGGCTTGGGATGTCTTTCTGATGGACCTCTTACAATGGCTTCTGTCTCTCCTTAAGAACTTGAAACACTGTGTGGTTTTGCCTCTTGGGGGAGATTTTGTTGTTGTTTGTTTTTTGTTTTGTTTGAGGTACGTTTTCTCTGTAGCTATCCTGGAACTCTTCTAGACTAGGCTGGCCTCGAACTCGAACCTCCTGCCTCTGCCTGCCTCCCGAGTGCTGGGATTAAAGGCTTACAGCACCACCACTTTTTCTGTGGCTGTTTTGTGGCTGACGGCAACCTTCCTCCAGACTCATAGCTGGGAAAACAGTAAGGACAACCCCAACCGCCACCCACTGACTCTTGGCAGCATGCTTGAATTTACATTCACTGATTTCTTAGTCTTTTTAGAGGGCATCTCAGTAGAAGTCGCCTTTGAGTGTGCTGCGGATACCCTTAGCTGTGTCTTCAGGCCGGTGTTCCATGCCGTGCTTGGGCACAGCAGTGGATGGTGTGAGCTTGCAGCCCGCTTGTATGGCTCTTGTGGGCCACAGGCCGGAAAGGATCTGTCTCTGAGCCCTGCTGTGGACACTGGCGTTCAGTTCTGCCTGCTTCTCTGTCCCTCACTCTAAGTTCTGTCCCTTTGGCTCTTCTGTGCTGGCCTTTCTTTCTAGATGCCCTAGCCTTGGTTTCGTGCTTTCTTCAGGCAGTCTGTGCCTCAGTTCCACTACAGATCTAGTGCTGTTTGTGGTGTCGGCAATCTTGTCTGTGGTATTTTGGGGGAGCAGCAAGGACTGACCAAGGTGTTACCTAAGTCTGTTAATGCTGGGCAGGACCTCATACTTAACCCTCCCCCTAAACAAAACCAGTAGGCTGTAACTCTGCTGTGTCATTGTTAGGAAACTATGGCACTGGCACATCTAAATTAAAGTCCAGACATGCAGCTTTTTGATCCTATGAAAATATTAAGGCTCACCAAGTAATTAGTGAAATTGGCCTCCTTGCATGGTGCTCACTTCAGGGGCAAATTGAATCTCTAGTCAGAGACGAACGATATTTAGGATCTGAGTGATTTCTTCAGGCCCCAGAGCACCTGCTGTGGACTCTAGTGAAGGAATAAAGTGAGAGCAAGGGAGCCTCTGGTTGTGAACAAGGCGTCCTCGTGCCTTTCAGCCCTTTGAGGTAAATCCCCTTCCTTACTCCCAGGGAGTATTTATCTAAGAGATAGCCTTGCATCATGAGGCATCTAAGTGAATTAGCCTTCAGGGTGAATGATTGAGACCTATCCTTGGGTTCCTCCTGAAGGAATTGGTTTTGGATTGGGTCTAACTGTATAGTTCTAGAACTCATATGTAGACCAGGCTGGCCTTGAAGTCACAAAGATTCACCACACCCTTAGATGAAGAATTATAGCAGTAAGTGGTTACTGAGGGAGGGAAAGCATGTTTCCCTTAGGGACCAGGCCATGGTCAATCCTAAACACACACACACACACACACACACACACACACACACACACACAGACACAGAGACACACACATATATAGACAGACACACACGCAGACACTCACACAGACACACACATACACACACACAGACACAGAGACACACACATATATAGACAGACACACACGCAGACACTCACACAGACACATACATACACACCTACACACATACACACACACACACACACACATACACACAGACACACACACACACAGACACAGACACAGACACACACACACACACACAGACACACACAGACACAGACACACACACACAGACACACACACACACACACACACACACACACACACACACACACACACACACACACACACACACACACACACACACACACATACACACACACACACACACACACACACACACACACACAGACACACACATACACACACACACAGACACAGACACACACACACAGACACACATGCATACACACACAGACACACACATAGATACATACACACAGACACACACACACACAGACACACATGCACATACACACATATACACATACACGCAGACACACACAAACACACAGACACACAGACAAACACACAGACACACAGACACGCACACACACACACTCACATGCACAGACATAGGTATCTGCATATGCATGTGCATCTGCATGCATATGTGTGTATATATTGATATATGTAGTGCTAGTTGGAATCTATAGATTATACACACACATATATGTGCATATATACAACAATCATTACAGAAGGACAGGTTATGAGTTGAAGAGGAGGGATGGGGACATGAGAGGAGTTAGAGAGAAGAAGGGAGAGGCAGAAATGTCAACACAGTGAACTTGTGCATGAAATTCACAAAAGAATTTAAAACACATACACAAAGAAAGAGAACGAAGTATTGAGTATGTAGTGTGTGACCCTCACAGCGAGCGGCTCTGCGTTGCTCACTGTAAAAGCTATCATCATGATTAGTTTTTTAAAGTGATGGGAATATCCCACAGCTGGCATAGTTTATCATGGCTCCCATCAGAAACTTATAAGCCAAACATGAGGCTAGTGATTTATTTTGTTCTAACTTGAAAAGTCCAAACAAAATACTTATCATGTCTTGCTGGAGACCAAGCTCCTACTGAGGACTTACGTGTTTATCATTGAGGGGTCATGCCAAGCCTGAACTATATCTCAAGGTGGAACTAGTATTATCCCTATTTGGTGGTGGTGGAAACTGAGGGTAAATGATCCTTAAAGTTGCTCAGCTAAATAAATCCAGATTATCTGATTCGAAACCCACTGATTTCTGTCATACTACCTTGTCCTTCCCTGGCTTGTTTCTGGCCAACTTGGAGGCCTTGCCTTCTCCTTTTGGTTCTGGCCAAGCACAACAGCTTTGCCGTACTCTTCAGCTGCACCCACACCTCTGCCTATGTCCTCCAGCAGCACCCGTACTGTGTCTGACCTTCGGCTGTGCGTTCTCCTTTCACAAAATTAAAGATGATAAAGTTTTAATTTTATATTTAAAATTTCCTGTCTTAAATTTTTATGACTCTGCAAATTCAATGACCTACATCTCTATATCTACGTGCTATAATTACATGCTGTAAGCTACTTGCTATATCTACATGCTAGAATTACATGCTATATCTATGTGCTTGAGTTACATGCTATATCTACATGATAGAATTACATGCTATATCTACATGTTATGTCTCTTAACAAATCAAATGCTAGCCATACTGACTCACCTCCAGGGTTTCTGCTGAGTAACTGGAAAGTGATAGTCTTCAGAAGAAGATAAATTCTGTGCTGGTGCCACTGCAGTGTGTGGGGAAGACCGAAGGCACCATTGTGTCCAATCATTGTCAACTAATGAATGGACTTTTGCCAGTTTGCACAGTGGATGATAACAGAAGAGTCTGCGTTTCTCTATGAAATGGAAAATTTCCTCTATTTTGTTTTGTAAACTTTTCTTTGATCCTTGACTTTTTTTTGCCTGGTGCACTGTTCTCATCACTGTATTCTGGCTACAGATAAAGCAGCTTAAAGGGGATTTTAGTCAGTTGGGTCCAGAGTGGGACAAGTTAACCCCTCACATTTCTTTGCTTGGAATTATTAATCTGCAAAGTGCCTGGTCTGTCGTTGGATCAGACCCATAGATGAGTCATTCTATATACCTATCATCGTATCATGGCCTCCCAGGAGTTTCTCCCTAGAACACACTCTCAACATCCAGCACAGCACTTCCTGTGAAAACTTTCTGTTGGCTGGATGAGCTAAAGAGGAAATGACAGGGCTGGAGAGATGTCTCAGAGGTGTACAGCACTTCCTGCTTTTCCAGAGAACCCAGGTTCAAATCTCGGCCTCCAAATGATAGCTCATGACCATCCCAATCCCACTTCCAGGAGATCCAATCAATGCTCTCTCCTGACTTGTGTGGACCCTAGCACTCATGTGGGTCATATTCATACATGCAGGAAAATATTCATACATAAAATTAAATAAATCCATGAAAGCTTCGAAGGGAATGACCAAGACAACTTATAAAATAAAGCATTTAATTAGGTCTACAATGCCAGAGGGTTAGAGTCTGTGACTGCAGAGAAAAGGTATTTGGCAAGAACAGCTGAGAGCTCACATCTTACTCCATAAGCAGGAGGCTGAGAAGGCACACTGGGAAATGGTGTGAATCTTTTGAAACTTCAAAGCCTGATGCAAGGCCACACCTCTCAATCCTTCTCAAACAGTTCCACCAACTGGAGACCAGATATTCAAACGTATGAGCCCATAGAGGCCATTTTTACTGAAGCCAGTATATCATGAGAGGAACAAAGACACCATATTGTAGGAATTTGGAAGAGGGAGACATAACTGTTCAGAAAAGCCTCCAGGAGGAAGAGAAGGTAAGAGGAGCCCTGATCCACAGGTAGGCAATGGTTCTAAAGCAAAAAACTGTCTGAGGATAGGAATCCAACAGCATAGGATTCTCCAGAGTCTTCATCACAGAGTCTGGTAAAAGAGGCCGAGGTGGACAAATCCCAGTGCACAGGAAGACTCTGAAATAATAAGCACGCCAACAAGAGGCTACAACTGGATGTGCAGTGAGAGCATGCTTGATTGCGCTTTGTTTCTTTCAGAGACTATAGCCCTTGCCATGTTGTGGGTGTCTGTGCCGGTTGATTTGTTGTTATTGATTTGCTGTTGTTGTTGTTGTTGCCAACTTGATACAAGCCTGACTCATCTAGGAAGAGGAACCTCAGTTGAGAAACTGCCTCCATCAGATTTGGCTGTGGGCATCAGGGCATTTTTGATTAATGTTTGGGGGCAGGGCACAGCTCACTATGGGTGGTGCCATCCCTGAGCTGGTTGGTCCTGGGTTGTATAAAAGAGCAGGCTGAGCAAGCCATGAGGAGCCGGCCAGTAAGCAGTTGACCATGCCCTCTGCTTCAGTTTCTGTCCCCTGATTCCCAAACTCCTGCCCCGACCCAACTGTCCTCAGTGGTAGACTGTGACCTACAAGCTAAAAGAAACCCTTTCCTCCCCAAGTGGCTTTTGGTCAGTGTTTTGTCACAACAGAGAAAGAAAGGAGAACAGTACCACTTTATGTCCTGTGTAAATTTGCCATCTTGACAAAGCCACCATTTGCATTTTAATGAGGGGAAACTGAGGTTAAAAGTAAAATAACCATCAATGTTGTAGGATAAGTGATGGAGCCACAGGGCTCAAACCAAAACTCAACCTTCTTCTCATGTTACACGGTTAGTGTTGATGAGTGTTTTAGAGTTCTCTAGAGGAACAGAACCAAGTGTGAGATGCACACACATACACAAGGCACACACATACTAAATACACACACACACATATATATACATACAAATACACACACAGAGAGACACACTAAATACATACATACACACAAGACACACATACATACACACTAAATACATACATATACACACAAACACACACATAGATACACACATACTAAATACATACATATATGTACAAATACACACACACAGATACACACATACACACAGAGACACACATACTAAATACATGCATATACACACATACACACAGACACACACACTAAATACATACATATACACACAAATACTGACACACACAAGACATACACATACTAAACACATACATATATTGACAAAGACACACACAGAGACAGACACACACACATACATACACACACACACCTCTAATGCTCAAATCTAGAAAATCTCTCACAGGTGTGCCCAGCAACTTGGGTTTCAGTCAGTTCCTGGTACAGTCAAACTGACACCCAAGCAAGGCATCATAATGGGCAAAGGAGAAGGCCAGAGGCCAGTCCTCCAGGTAGGAAGGCACGAGGCTCCTGAGCTTCCACAGAGAGGTTTTCTATACCAGGACACAGAAATGTCTACCAAAGAACACAGGCCATACTGTGACAGTACAATCAACTGTGTCCTGTTGCATTAAATAAAGAATAATGGGCGTGTGTTTCATGCTCTTACGACTTGCTGTTGTGTGTGGAGAACAGGAACACGTAGGAGAGAGTGCATATCTCGGGGAGCCTTCTAGTCAGCACTTTGGAGCTTCATTTTCCTAGCAGCAACTTGCGTGTCTGGAGCTGCCTGCTACTAAAGTCAAGACTCTTACCTTTGCCCTGTGTTGCTTCAGGTGCATGTAGACTCCTACGTAATCTCTGCCACTGTGTTGGGCAGAAGGAGAAACCACACGGCAATAATGTCAGGCTTCCTTCCCCTGTTACCTGATGAAAGCTTGAAGGACATATTAACTGAGGGGTGTGTGTGTGTGTGTGTGTGTGTGTGTGTGTGTGTTACATGTGTGCACACATGTGCACACACACGTGCAAACATAGATGTAGTTCTGCGGATCAAGCCCAGGGCCTGGTGCATGCTAGGCAAGTACTATACTATTTAACCATGAAAGTTGGAACAAACACAGCTGTAATTATTACCACGAATAAAAGGCTTGCTTTTTCCTTTTCCTTTCCCTTTTCCTTTTGACAGTCTTGGAAAGACTGTTTCTAAGATTAGATTAAAAACCCGACCACCATCTTGTATGACGAGGTTTGCACAGGCCGCCCTCCGGCTGGGGCACGCTGCTCATGATCAGGACACCCGTGATGGGAGGTAGTCCATGAGAGATGAGCATGGATCAGGTTCACGACACGAGCCCATCGACGGGGAACACTGGCCATTCACATTTGCTGGCCTGGCCAGCCACGACGCGTTTGGGGAAAACAACACACACCTATTGTTTCCGACGAATTTTGCTTCTAACCTGTGTTTAGTGAGCGGTCCCACTGCCAATCGCATGGGCTCATTTTTCTCTCCCTTTAGCCCTATCATTTCCAGAGGGCAGTACATGTTAGAATCGTGTTCCCCGAGTCGCTTTGTCAGGGGAGAGAGATATAGCGAGAGGCTGTTGGGAACAAACAAAGACATCCTTGACAGGAACGATTTATCTTGCTACCTGCAGCATGCCCTTTGGTTTGATAGCTGCACGGGCTGGCTGGGATTATTTATCTTGTACTCGTGCTGATATATGGATGTGCGCTCCTGGCAGGCTTCCTTCTTTCCTTCCTCCCCTGCCTGGCCAGTCTCCGGCTCACTCTTCCATATCAGAAGGCTGTCAGCCAGCACTGTCCACGGGAATTAGAGGGGAGGGGAAGCGCCTAGAATTTCTTAAGAGAAATGATCTTCCTTGCGGGCAGAACTTTATCAGTTTCTTTTCCTGCTGCCTGTTAAGCCTTAGCAAGTCGGAGATTCCTAGGCGAGGCTGCAGCATGTATGCTGTGTCCCACCCCTCTTCTGGCTGGTCGGCCGGCGTCCAGCGGGCCAGCTCTCGGCTCGTGTGTTCTCAGAGGAATGCTTGCTTTGCTTCCTTCTAATGCTGGGGCTCCCGGGTGATGCTGCCTCATGACAGGTACTGGGCAGTAGCGTTCCCACCTAAGACAATGCTGCTCCCTCTGTTTCCCCTTTGTCCCAGATGTCCCCTGGCCATTGGTTATTTACTTACGCAGCTCAGGCAAATGTTCCCTGCCTGGTTTTACATCCTACACTGGGCAGTCCTCTCCACCCAGTGCAGGAAATTAAAAGGCTGGAGCTAAGCCTGTTCAGGGTGTTTCTGGGCACTGACCCTGGTGTCTTTTCCCAGTCTCAATGCTTGTGCCCGCACCCATGCGCACATCCGACTTGCTACCCCAAGAGGGAATGCAGTTACATCCTTGTTGGTGTAGTTGGCTTGCCAGGTAAGCCCGGGGGTTAAGGACACCAGGCTGTGGAGGAGCGGATGTTTCTCTCAAAAGACGTCATTTGGGGAATGTTTAATGAAGGGGTATTTTTCAGCCCTCTGGGTCAGTGAAAGGACCAATAAGGGCTTAAAATACCCATGAGTGAGTGGCAGCAGGAGTGGCTATTTAAGACAAGGGCAACATGAATTTTGCAGGCAAATGGATGGAACTAGAAAATATGCTGAGTGAGGTAAGCCAGACCCCAAAGGACGTGCATGGTATGTACTCACTGACAAGCGGACATTAGCCATAAAGTATAGGATATCCGTGACACACCCCACAGACGCAAAGAAGTTACACAAGAAGGAAGGCCCAAGTGAGGATGCTTGAATCTCACTTAAAAAGAGGATCAAAATAGTCATGGGAGGCAGAA
This sequence comes from Rattus rattus, assembly GCF_011064425.1. Taxonomy (NCBI): domain Eukaryota; kingdom Metazoa; phylum Chordata; class Mammalia; order Rodentia; family Muridae; genus Rattus; species Rattus rattus. Next base: position 9,937,098 of record NC_046164.1, on the reverse strand, counting down.
GGAAGGAGGAAGCTGGGTGGGAGAGGACGTGGAGAAGGGATTCAGGGAGTCAGGATCAGGTGTGAGGAGGGACAGGAGAATGAATGGAAATAATCTGCCAGTAGGGGGTGGAGGGCATCTCTAGGAGGTGTCAGAGACCTGGGATGAAGAGGATCCCAGGAGTCAATTCCCACAATCTTAGCTGAGACTCTTAGCAGTGGGGTATGGAACCTAAAGAGGGTCTCTCCTGTACCCAGACAGGATCCCCAGTGGAGGGTTAAGGCACCAAGCCACCCACAAAATTTTCAATCCAAAATTCGTCCTGTCTAAAAGAAATGCAGGGACAAAAAATGGAGCAGAGGCTGAGGGAATGGCTATCCAACGACCAGCCCAACTTGAGAGCTACCCAATGGACAATCCCCGACACTATGATACTCTGTTATGCTTGCAGACAGGGGCTCAGCCTAACTGTCCTCTCTGAGAGGCTCCACCCAGCAGCTAGAGACCCACAGTCAAACATCGGATGGAGCTTGGGACTCCTGTGGAAAAGCTGAGGGAAGGATTGAGGACCCTCAAGGAGATAGGAACTCCACAGGAAGACCAACAGAGTCAACTAACCTGGACCCTTAGGGGCTCTCAGAGACTGAGCCACCAACTGAAGAGCTTACACAGGCGGGACTGAGACCCCTGGCACACACATAGCACATGTGAAGATCAGTTTTCATATGGGTTCCCCAACAACTGGAGCAAGGACTGTCCCTAAAGCCATTACATGCCAGTGGAATCCATTCGCCTAACCAAGATGTCTTGCCTAGCCTCAGTGGGGAAGGATGTGCCTAACCCTGAAGAGACTTGTTGTACCAGGGTGGGGGGGTATATAGGGGACCCCCCACCCTCTCAGAAGAGAAGTGGAGGAGGGAATGGGGGAAGGTGTGGGGAAGGGGAACAGCATTCTGGACGGTTAAAAAGAATAAATAAATAAAATAATGGAAAAAACCTCCAAATTTTCCAAATAAATCGCAAAGTGCCGTAACGAAGCTCTACCAATTTTGGCTGGCTATGTTAAGGTGGGGAGCTCAGCTGCTTGTGGCTGGAATGATGGCCTCTTATCATCTATTGACTTGTGTATTATGCGAATGCATTTCCTACTCAAACCCCATGAGTCAAACTCCAAGAATAATGGTTGAAAAGGAGGTGGAAATGACTTAGAGCCAAACTGAACTGTGTCGAGCGTGTGGAGGATGGGCATGTGTGAGGACCATGGAGAAAAGAGTCCTTAGAAGAGCTGGATTTAGTCAGAGAGGTGTGATGTCAGAGAGGTGTGATGTCAGAGAGGTGTGAAGTCAGAGAGGTGTGATGTCAGAGAGGTGTGATGTCAGAGACGTGTGATGTCAATGATCTCATGTAAAAATCACAAGAAGGAAAGGACAGGTGGATTATTGGTGGATGATTAGCGTTCAGGTATTCCTAGAACCTAATGGGATGCGAATTTAATGTAGAAAAAAAATACTAGACAAGCAAGTAACAGAAACGGAATATTTCAACCATCCCCCAACCTAGCCTCTCAGGCTACCAGGGGTTTTAAGAAGAAATATTTGACTTAGGTCCTTTCGTGGTGGAGAAACACATCTTAATTTCTCTTGGAGGTTTGCTGTGCCTTTAAGGCAGATGCCCCTTGGTTACTTTATGTTGTATTTGTGTGGCTTACTTTATTTTAAGAGATGCTAGAGGGTAAGAAGGGGTTTGGGGAGTATGATTTACAATTCTTACTGCCCAGCTGAGCAAGGTGGTATAACGTAAGCTTGGAAGGAGGAAGGCAGAGTTGACATGAGGGAAGGCCATATCTCACAGTTGACTTTTAAAGCAGTTTTACTGAGGTACAGCTCTCTCTCTCTCTCTCTCTCTCTCTCTCTCTCTCTCTCTCTCTCTCTCTCTCACACACACACACACACACACACACACACACACGCAGTTTGTTGAGTGTTGAGTGTGGATATCTGCAAATTCTTGTGATGACTAATTAAGTCATACAGGAGGGTAAAAATTCTCAGAGTTCTATGGAAGGAAAACTTTTGGAGCCAAGAAGACATCTCCCTGTGCAGACACCATTTTTCTATACTGTCTCCAAGCCTAGAAGCACAGATTTAGGCAAGTAAAGGCCCTCAAGAGATGATGTCTTAGCTCTAGGGCCCAAGGTGTTTGTTCTGTAGTATAATGTATTAGTCATGGAGGCCCCTGACAGCAGCCAGTGGTGTTTTCAGGGAAGTGGTTGTAACTTCAGAGAATCCCTCTGCAGAGAAACAATCTCCCAGAGTGTCAAACGAAGCTTAGTTTGAAGCCTTACTTTTGGGAGGCGGTGTTCCTGGGAGCCTCTCAGAGATTCAAAGTCGATTTTCCGCTGCTGGTTATGGCATTTCTTTATTTGGCTCACTTGAAGGCGAAGATGCCTTTGTGAGGAGCACATTTGAGTTTTCACGTTCTGTTACTTGGCTTTCTAGGTTACCTCTTGACCCCTCCCTCGTCAAGCATGCTGGTGCGGGGATAGATGTCCAGTGTTCAGCTTAAGAGCTGGGTGGATGAGAAGGGGCTGGCCTCCTTCCTTTCTCAAGACGAAGCCATGATGGAACACAGCTCTCAGAAGATACCATGTTTGTGACAACACCTCTACTTCATAGCTCCGCTCTTTAGGGTTGTGTCCTGAGGTTGTCAGTGCCAGAAGAAAGGAGAGTTGGCAAAATTCTCGTTGAGAAAGAGCCAGTGGTGGCTTTTGCTTATTTCTAGATCGATTGACTTCTCGGTTGTGGCTGGAAACTTAACAAAGAAATAACAATAGTAACGGGTTGTTGCCTGATCAATGCCAGTTCTGCACATATTCAGCCAAAACGAAAATGGAAATGAAGAAGCCTGACCTTGAGGACAGCATAGGCTAGCGCTCTGAGGCCTCATGCTTACAAGGATATGATATGATATGATATGATATGATATGATATGATATGATATGATATATGATATCCCTCTAAGATATGGGGCATCATAGGTCACTGCTACAAGCCACAGAGGACAAAGGGATGGACACAGTCCACCTCTGTGAAACCATCCCAGACCAGTGCAGATGCCTTTAAAAATACAGAAAGACATTTGCATCGGAGGATTCTCGGCAGTGACTTCGTGTAGGAGAGCCGAAACAGCACCACATTGCTCTCTACCCTTGGCTCTGTTAGCAGGGATTTCCGGGCTTCTGTCACTTCAGAGGAAGGTCTTAAGCCCATGTCCTCAGGCGCCAAGCGGTGTTTCTGCCTGAATTTCCATCTTCGAGGAACGCCCGTCACCAACTTAGGCAGAACAGGACCATTTGGAAGGAAGGCTGCTTGTGTGATTGTAGGGGTCTTGAGATCCTGGCCGGCACTGGGCAGGAAGTAAGAGCAGGAGTTTTTACTTCCTCTGACGGGCATACCCACTGTCTACATAAATAGAAACATTCAGGCTGAAAAGGAGTCTTTGTGATTACTGGGGGTCCTCCTCTCTGAGACCCTGATTTTTTTGTTTTTGTTTTTTAATATAGAGCTTTGGACGAATGACATCGATATTGAATTTCTTTTAAATGGTGGGCGGGTCCGGCCTTTCCTGTTGCAACTTTTCACTGGAATTAAATGCATTTGCTCAGCAGAATTCTGATTTGCCTGAAAGTATACACTTATCGACCTAAAGCTTGAAGCATTTCATAAAATTGAAATTTTATCACCTAACGGTATAAAAAAAGGTGGGGAAGGGTCTAGAGCCCAGCATGCTTGACATTTAAATCTAACTTTGCCAATCCATTCACGAGGCTAGAAAAGAATTCCTCATGCGTTCTCAGTCTGCCTCGCGGTGCTCTTAGAGGACAGTAATGAGAATCCTTTGTGGGAGCGAAGTGAATATTTGAGGTTGCTCCTTTATTTTCTATCTCACCGAAATACATTTTTTTTTTTAGGTCAGGCTCTTTTCTCTCTGTTGGCCATACATCCAGGCACAGTTTCCATAGCATCACACTTTTGGAAAAATAAGTGCAGATGTACCACTGCCAAATATATCCATCTTGGTTATTCTGAAAGTCGCTTGAGAAAAGTACTGATTTTAAAAGCAGAAACTCAGAGTCGTCCTTCATTCAGCTCAGCACATTTTAACGATCCTTTTAGGCCGGTCTTATCTTTCCCAACAAGTTTAGGAAGTAGAGGTTTGTCTGTGTGACTCCTCGTCTGGCACCACAAGCAGCCCTGGCCTCACAGTTTTCAGTGATGGCGAAGAGTTATGGGAAATAGCTATTGTTTTGCCCGTTGGGTTTCCTGGGTAGGGTATCCCACAGGCACAGGCTGCCCTACACGGTTAGAATGATAGTGAAGAATGTGGTAGGATAACCATTCGTACCCCCAATTCCGTGCCACACTTTCTGCAGAGCTCGCCCACTACTGATTAGCAGCTGTACAGCAGGGGCTCCCAGCCCTTTCTGGAGATACACATGTTCATGTAACTTTCTCACTTCTAGGATGGGGGTGAAATGCTATTTCTGGCCATGGTGTTTAAGAGGCAAGGGTAGTGTGTCACGGTATATTTTATAAAGCTTCTTTTATCCTGCGTTAGTACTGGTACCATAGGGCCACATGGCATCTGTGGGATGTTTTCATCTCAGTCAACAAAGTGTCTCACTCGCTAAGCTCCATCCCATCTCACACTGCCAATGGCTACTCTCCGAGCCCGGCAGCAATCTCTCTACCCTTCTAGTTCCCAAGGCAGGTTGCCACCATGCCGGACATACACATCCCAATTCTGTGGTGGGCCCAGTGTCCTGCCACCACACACTCTCTCGAACTCAATTAAATCACCACATGAAAGAACACACAACACAATAACCTCTGATCCAATTGATAAGATATAATTGCCCACAGAGATAAGATATATTTCATTCATCTAGATGCACAAAATCCTGTACACATCTATCTCTTAAGAATAATCATAACAGTCTATAAATGTTAGAGAGGAATCTTAACATCTGTTGCCATGTTCACCTCGGCTGCTCTCTCCTCTCGATTCAGTCTCCTCCTCCCTAAAATTTTCCTCCCGCCCATCCTTCCTTCTCCTCCAATGACAGGCCTCGTTCTATCCTGTACCTGCCTTCACCTGCATAATGACACCAACCTACAGTAGTGGGCCCACGTTCTCTCCTTTCCTTTCTACTGGTGCCTTGTAGATGACTACATCAGGGCCCGATGTGGTTACACAGTCTCTACCTCTGGGTTACATCCCAGCTCTACATCAAAGCTTGGAGTGAAAGCTCCTCACTGGCTGAAGGATTCTCTGAGATACAGGCTTGGAGAGAGCGACAAGAAGAAACAAACCTGAAAACTGTACCTTCAACTCCAGTATATGCTAACTTGACTAAAAGAGAAAGAAAGGAGAAGGTTAGGCTCACCCCAACGCACACACACACACACACACACACACACACACACACACACACACACACACACACACACACACACACACACACACACACACACACACCACACACACACCACACACACACCACACACATACCACACACACACACACACACACACACACACACACACACATCCCACATCACACACACACACACACACCACACACACACACACCCACACACACACACACCCACACCACACACACACACACACACACACCACACACACACATGCACACACACACACACATACACACACACACCACACACATACCACACACACACAAACACACACACACACACACACACACATACCACACACAGATAGATACACACATACACACACACACACACACACACACACACACACACACACACACACACACACACACACACACCACACACACACACACACACACACACACACACACACACACACACACACACACACACACGCACGTCCCAAAATCACACTCTCAAAGCTAGAATAAAGGAAATAGAAAGGTTAAGGAAGTGGACTGGGACCAACTGATGAGGATGAAGTTAGCTTGAGCATTTTCGCTTTTAATGGCGTGTATGTGAAAGCAGGCACCTCCCACGTGTGTGAGCGTTATTCAGAATTTTAGTCCTGCCCATCCATGCACAGAGACGTCATTCTAATCATTCGTACGTATGACGATGCATGAAGTATGAACAGAACAATCTCCCGTTCCTTTCACGGGCCGTTATTTCCCGCTGCGGAGATGAGATGGCCGTGGGCTGCGTTTCCTCTTGGAGCTTCATCCCCGAGGCTTGGTGATAGTGTCCTCCATTCAAATCAAGGTTTAATGTTTGATTTCTGTGTGGCGAGCGTGGGCTAGGCATTTCACTACAGAATCTATTTTTCTTCTCTTCACGAGGAGACGTTTCCTCATTTGTTCTGTCAAGCTGTATGTAGTTCCAAGGTTATCTCAGATTAAAAAAAAAAATGAAAAATGGGCCAGCATGCTGGCTCAGCAGGTAAAAGCAGTGGCTACCCAGGCCTGTGGCAGTGCTTGGTCCCTGGAACCCACATGAAGACAGGAAGAAAAGGAGTCCTGCAAATTGCCCTCTGACACATTTTGTCCACAAGCACACAGGGCACCCATGTGACAGGGAGACAGTAAATAAATAAAGGTGGAGGTTTTTAAGGATGGAAAGCCAGTAGGGACAAAGGAAAGGGTACCAGGACTAGGAGTAAGACACACACAGCCTAAGAAGCCACCGAACCTAACACGCGCCGTCCCGCCGAGCTCGCCACGCACACATATCATAATGTGCACGGTTGCTAACGTTGAAAAACTCTGTCATGTCATTAGATTGTGCCAACTCGAAATGTGTCAGCATGAAGGAATCTCTCATTATTGCTTTCTTCTCACCTCGCAGGGTTACGTACATGTGTGCATGTGTAGAATATAAGCGAATTAATACCGGAGAGATGTATAGACTGGACAGATGGGAGTGCTATAGCTAGAATACATAAGGCGGTGTGCTTTTTCTGGTCTCACACGAGGAGACCGCTCTGAGGTCAGTTTGATATGTTGGGAATGATTGAAACAGAAGTCCGCTGTGACCGTCATTAAACTATTCTAGGTTCCCCAGATGGTACCTACTCTGACTTTAAACCTGAGTGTCTTTAGTTAACTAAGAACATTACGAGCGAAGCAAAAAGTATTTGGTTGTTCATGTCTAATAGGTGTTCTGTGATATGCCCTCATTTTATTTTGATTTTTTTGAGGGGGCAGATATCGTGTTATAGGTCTACTGACTGAAAGAAATAGAACATGATCTGAGATGTCACTCAGATTGACCTCCTTAGTTAGGCCAAATTGCACAGGCTTTCGTCTGAATAACCTTGGCTAAAGTTTCAGGGTAAGTTCAGAGTTGTTTCTCCCATGCTGGGCTCCCCAAAGTTCAATAGTGGTTTTTCCTCGTGACAGGCAGCGATGCACTTTATGTGAGAAACAATTAAACTAGCATCAATACCTACTAATGTCTTTTACCAAGGGATGGGGATTGTGAAGACACTGTGGACCCTGGGAGCAAGACGGATAACGTAGGCTAGTCCGGCTGTCATAGAAAACCTAATGATCGTTATTTCCCATGGATGAAACTTCCACAATGCCAATAAAACCTTTCTAATGGGTGGACGCGTGTCCCTCAGGAAACGCGTTTAGGCGTTGTTGAAATCCGTTTCACGTCCCCTCTCCCCACGGTCCTTTTAAGAGATTGATTATTTAATGGTAAGCCTCATTTTACTTCATCCTGCTTTCTGTTGATACCTTGTTCGGCACTCAGAAGGCACGTTTATTTACCTTTAGAGCAGAAAAATTGAAGCGGATCACGAAGGGGCTACCAGAGAGCCATCCACAGGCATCAAGAACATGAATGTTGAAGGAAAGGAAGACTATGGGCCTTTTGCAGGATAGTGTAAGAAGCAAGTTTCATTTTTGTTTCAGACGAAGAATCTGCACCTGCTTGGATGTTACAGATGTGGTCAGGACGGGAGTCAAGTGTCTCCTGGGTGCCCAGGAATAAGAATCCTTTCTTGACAGGTTTTACAGCTGCTCACCCTGGAGTTCAGAGAAATGAGTTGGCTTACCCAAGTAGATCAGTCAAGGTCCCGAGAGGACTGCATTCAGACAGGTCCTAGAGGAGAGGTGTTTTCTAAAGACTTATTTTGAGACAAGGTCTTACTAAATAGCCTAGGCTGGCGTTGACTTTGGGGATCCTCCTGACCTCACCTTCTGAGGGTTGGGATTACAGCATGTAGTAACACCCTTCACTTGGGAGGAGAGTTGGTGGAAGGAACTACGTACAGAATGCTAGAAGGGTGTAGGCAACTGTGATGAATTAGCAGTTTTGGGAGCCATTCCTATCCCTGGATCAGAGGACGCTACAGTTCCTGGATTCAAAGCTCCGTGGATAAGGCCACATTTCAGGGATCTGTGGCTTGTGGAGGGAATACGTCATCAGTCTCAGAAACTCTCTAGGAGGGGAGCTGGGACAATGCTAAGCCTCACTCTCTTGGTGCTGCTGGTACTTCCTGTGGACTGAATCCCACTGAAAGCCAGAGAGCAAAGGGCCCCTCATGCATGCAATGTGGCTCAGCGCCCTGAGGCGCAGAGCACAGGCAGAGAGGAGCTACAGGAGCGAAACCTCTCCGGGTTTGAGGGGCGGCAGCTGGCAGAGCTTAGGGACAAACACAGGGATGCCGATTCTCCTGGCCTCACCACAGGCAGTGTAGCCTCATGGAAGGTAGCTTCAGTATTCCTCGGGATCCGGGACACATGTAGACCCAGCCGAGAAGCCTCGGCAGCCCCACGTGGCATTGATCCATTACTTATCACCCGGTTAACATTTCGGCGAGCACTCGTTTGCCACTGTCTACAGTTCTCTGTTTCCATCAGCTTCACGTTCGTCTTGGGCTTCCGATGATGAAGGGCCACTTTGCTTCCCCTGTACGGGGCGTTCTTTCATCTTTGGAGACACTTTTCTAATAATTATTGCAGGTAGAAGAAAGGAGTTCTTATCTTTAAAGGCTCTTTAAGCCAGGTAGATTGAGACGTAACTTGCAGTGTCAAAAATGTAGCCGTTTCCAAAACAGACAGGAAAATTATCTTCTGGCACGTATGTCATGGTGCCAAAGCACAGAGGGGCGAAGGATCTTCTTTGCGAACAGGCACAGACACGAATAACTGATGGCCTGTTTTATCCTGAAATGTGGTTATTTCCATAGATAACTGCTCCACGAGGGTGAATTAGAGAGGAGTGTTTTCCAAAGTCTGTCCGAATTATACGTAGTGATTTACGTAGTGAACGAATTTACGTAGTGAACGCCTCTCTGCTTATTCAGATACTTCAGTTTTCTTTCAAAAATCATTGACATGGGTTGTTTTAAGTAGGCATTACTTTTATAAGTTTATTTTCTATTTTCTTTTGGCATTTGTTTGTTCAGTGTATGTGCATATGTGGGTGTACGTATGTGTGCATATGAATATAACTATGGGTTGTGTGTATGTATCTATGGCTGTGTATGTGTTTATGTGTATATGTGTGTATGTGTGCATATGTGTGTACGTATGTGTGTATCTATGAGTATGTATGTGTGTGCATGTATGCTTGTATGTGTGCATGTGTGTACAAATGTGCATATCTGTGGGTGTGTATGTGTGTGTGCTTGTGTGTGTGTGTGTGTGCGTGAGCACTTGTGCACTTGCCATAGCGTCAGTGTGGGAGATGAGGAGAGCATTTGTGGAGTTGCTTCTCTCCTTCCACTATGTAGGTTATGAGACAAAATCTCAGGCCATCAGGGTTACTGGCTGCTAAGTCATCCCACTGGCCCTTAGCTCTCAATCTCTATAAGATTTACTTACTATAAGATAAAATTTGGAAAACCACTAAGGCTTCTAGCTATAATGATCTTACTTTCTTAGTTTTGAAATAAGTTTATTAAAAATCTTTTGTATGTTAAAATGGGGTGCTATTGTGATGTTTTGACCCTTTGTAGGATGTAGGGTTAACTAAGTATCCGTGGGCAGTCATGGGATGTGTGGTAGCCACACAGAGAGCACAGCTGACGGATGCCTTGGTGGACAGCCGGTTTGACGAACAACAGCAAGAACAAGTGTTTCTATCCCGTTTCGGTATTTCTGAGGAACCGTGATGCACATGCGTGACTAGTACTGGGTCCTCTGAGGAGTGTGTTTTGTGTTTTGATTATGAGTATATCCATCTCCAGCGCCAAGTTTGTTGGCTGGCGGGTGACAAGATCAGAACCCAAACAACTCTGTGATGCCTGTTTGGATCTCTTCCTTGTATGTAGCACTGGCTCTGTGCTACGGACCCACCTCCCTGACAAGACAGAGCCGAGTGTGTGGCTGACGTGGCTATGGCTGCAGCAAACATCCCTCTGCACAGCCCAGACAACCCTGGAGGGAGAGCGCAAGGGCGGATTTCATGGAGAATAGCAAGCTTGGTTTCTGGCGGACCTTTCAATGCTTGGTTAGGGCTGAGTGAAGATGGCTATAGGATGGTTCAGGCTTCACGCGGTTTCCTAACAGTGTTGCCTCTTTAAAATGTTATTTTATTTTTAAGTGTGTGTGTGTGTGTGTGTGTGTGTGTGTGTGTGTGTGTGTGATATGCACTTGAATGCAGTGCCTCTGGAGGCCAGAAGAGGGCATCAGATCCATTGGAGCCGTAGTCACAGGCACTTCTGAGCTGCAGAACGTGAGTCCTCCAGAGGAGCAGTATGGGCTCTTAATTGAAGTCTTAGCTTCTGGTTTTGGGGTGTGTGTGTGTGTGTGTGTGTGTGTGTGTGTGTGTGTGTGTGTGTGTGTGTGTGTGTGTGTGTTCATGCATGTGGATGTATGAGCGTGTGTGCATGTGCCTTGAAGGCTATAGGTCAACCTGAGATGTTGTTCTTTAGGGGCCCTCCTCCTTGTTTTTTAAGCCCGGGTCCCTCATTGGTTGGGATCTTGATAATGAGGATCCACCTATGTCCCCAGTTCCCCAGATAACAAGTATATACAATCATCCTTGACTTTTAAGATGTGGGTTCGGGGATCCCCACGCTTCCGTGACAAGTACTTCACCAACTAAGCTATCTTCTCTCCCCCTCCTCTGCTGCTTTTAACTCTTGTAACAGATACATAGCCAAGTTACTTGACTCAGCAAAGGTCTCCTAACGAGGACACTGGATGCTGGTGTAGACACCCCCTGCCTCAGCCATTCTGCAGCCTGACCTGAATGATAGATGTTCCTATCAGGGTGTGGAATCATTCCACCAGATCTCCGCTGGGCTTTGAAAGATCGTATATGCACATGAGTGATTCAAGTGGCCATTTCTACTTCATAAAGTTTCAAGTTTTTCTGACTTTATTTTTTTTTCTCAATGGTCATTTATTAGGTCCTTTGAGACTGAACAGGGCACTTAAAATACTGGAGTTTAAAATTCCTCTGAACGTTGTGAAAAAAAAAAAGTAGAGAAAGATGGTGATTAGAGTCTGTGGAGCCATCTTTAGCCGGAAGTTGAGAGGGTACCAGTTAAAGCAAGCGGTCAGATGCTATGCCGACTGTGAAGACCCACAGACCAGAAACGGGGTTGCTGGCCTCCCTGTCCAATTTTATTTGTGTGCTGCCTGGGTCGTCTGCATTAAAGAAAGCAGGGAAGCCGGCAGAGATTTAAACACAGAGTTTTTCTAGGAAAACGTATTTTCCTCAAGGGGCCAGCGTAACCTGCCAGGCGGCTGCGTCTCGAGCCCCTGCGCGCCCAGTTCGTTCTGCGCTCTTGGTGCTGCGTCTGAGCCTCAGCAGCTCGTGGGAAAGAGAACAAGAGAGAATTCTCCTGAAGGCGGCGGGAGCTCGGGGAGAATGGAGAAAGCTGTAGGAAAATGTCTGTGCAATGCAGCATCGGGTCAGAAATGACCGAGGTCCCGGCCAGCAGTCTCCCCTTCGGACATGGCCCACACCGAGGCGCTACCGAAGCTCATCAGAGCTCGGTGCTGCATTTTGCTGTGTTCTTAGATAAACCTAACCTGGGCTGAGTTATCTGACAATCGTATTTAAGAACTGTCTGAGGAAACGCCACACGGAGAGGACAGCACAGGTGACCTCCACAGCTGATGCGGCCACTGTCGTCACCAGCATTTCCTGGAGGACTGAGCCGAGACTGTGCTAAATGACTGTGCTGACTTAACGTTACCTAAGAATGGGCCGCCGAGCCTGGCCGAAAGGCAGGTTATTCGTTAGTTTATTTGCAGATGAAGAAACTAAGGTTAGAAACCTTGAATGATGAAGCCAATGACGAGCAAACAGAAATGTGGCAGAGCTCAGGTTTGAAGAAGGAGCTCTCAGACTCCACAAAACCTGTCAGCGAGACTTTGATTTAATCACCCGAGCGACTGTACGTGATAGTATTGCCCAGGAGACTTGACGTTGAAAGTCACTAGCTTGGCACTGTCCGCTGGGCTCCGAGACTCGCAGCATGCTTTAGTGGGATCATAGAAGCAGCAAGCGGGGCATCTGAGAAAGGGAAACTTTGATTATGTAATTGGGGACTCTCCATTAGTGGCTAAATTCCCACGAAAGGCCTTTAATGAGCGGGCATTTAGACAGAAGAGGATGGACAGCGGCAGTCCTGAAGCCAAGACAAGGTGCCGTGGAACTAATGGAATAGAATCTCCTTCATACTGGGCAAGAAGGAACCGACTGGAAGTGGCGGACACACGCGCACGGCTGAGTGTGAAGGGCTCCCAACACTTAGACAGGGTTAAAGACTCTGAATGGAAGCTTTGACCCAGAGGCAGAGCAGAGGGGCGGGGCTCATCCTGCCAGGCTTTGAACTCTACATGTGAGGTAATGGGACTTCTCTCCTTTAGAGGGAGAACTCTTGGGAGGAATTTAAGCAGGCTTTTATTGAACCCTCCCTCGGCTAGACTTCGTGCAAATACTTAGAGCTAGGGTAGTGAGTTCACTTAATGTCATCAGCCGCTTTAGAAAATGTAGGCCGGTTATTTGGTAATTATATTCGAGTTTTTAGATTGAAATTCTAGATTCCTCTCTTGACAACGTGGGCTCCTCACTGGCTGGCAAGGTCACATCTGAGTTACGAAACTGCTCCCTGGTCTCCTCCGTACGTGCCATTCACTCTTGGCTGCCACAGTCAGACAGACGGAAAGCACAAGGATGCTTTTCTTGCATCCGTAATGGATGCCTGAGCAGCAGACAATAATTGCTCTGTGTCTGTCAAACCGAGGCCTTCTCCAACTAATTAAATGGGGGAAATTAGAAGATCGATATCTATGACTTCAAAAGATCCCACATTTAAAAGAATAGATTCATTATAGAATACTGTGTGTGAGAGCGTGTGTGTATGTGTGTGTCTGTGAGAGAGGGGAGGTAAGGGGAGGGTCAGGGGAGGGGAGGGGGGGAGGTCAGGGGAGGGGAGGGGAGGGGGAAGAAGGAGAAGAGAGAGAGAGAGAGAGAGAGAGGGAAAGAGAGAGAGAGAGAGAGAGAGAGAGAGAGAGAGAGAGAGAGAGAGAGAGAGAGAGAGAAAGCTTTTACATGTACTCCATCAGGGGCATATGGAGGCCAGAGGCTGATGTCAGAATGTCTTCTTCAGTTGCTTCTCTGAGTTATTACTTTGTCTCTCTAGGCACACTTATTCACCTGGGGCTCACCGGTTCAGCTAGACGGACTAGCTTAAGCCCCGAGATCTGCCTGTCTCTCCCTCATCAGCACTAGCCTTACAGATACGTTGGCTTTTTACATAGACACTAGGGTTCTAACCCACATCGTACCATGGCCCCATCTTATAGCCCCTCACTGTAGGATATTTTTTTATGCAGGATTGGACATCAAAACAAAGTACGAATTTACATAGATCAGTTCAGGAGCTACCATCAGCGGAACACCAGTAGGAAACAGAAACAAACTTCTCTAGAGTTAAAACGTGATCCGAGGACAAAGGTAGATTCATTGTCTAGCCCTCCTCACAGGTGTCACTTGCAGCGTTTCTTACCTGGGCTGGGCAGTGCCACTCTTCCCTGGTGCCCTTTGTTTATTCTCGCAGTGAGCGGATTGAACTTGGAACGCTCTGCCACCGTACTCTACCACTAGCAATTCTGAGGCAGGTTCTGACTAAGTTACTGGGATGGTTTGTATATGCTTGGCCCAGGGAGTAGCACTATTAGAAGGTGTGACCCTGCTGAAGTAGGTGTGTCACTTGTGGGCGTGGGCTTTAAGACCCTTCTCCTGATGCCTGGAAGCCAGTCTTCTGCTAACAACCTTCAGATGACGATGTGGAACTCTCAACTCCTCCTGCACCATGCCTGCCTGGATGCTGCCATGCTCCTGCTTTGATGATAATGGACTGAACCTCTGAACCCATCAGCCAACCCCAGTTAAATGTTATTCTTATAAGAGTTGCCGTGGCAATGATGTCTGCTCACAGCAGTAAAACCCTAACTAAGACAGTTACCTAGGCTAGCCTTGAACTTGCTCTGCAGCCCAAACTGTGGTCTCAAACTTAACAATCTTCCTGCTTCATCTTTTCTATTACTATTGGATATTTTATTTATTTACAATTCAAATGCTATTCCCTTTCCTGGTTTCCCCTCCACAAACCCCCTATCCTATCTCCCCTCCCCCTGCTTCTATGATAGGTACCCCCATCCCATCCCCCAACCCTGCTTCTTTGAGGGTGCTCCCCCATCCACCCACCCACTCCCACTTTACTGCCCTGGCATTCCCCTACACTGGGGCATGGAGCATTCACAGAACCAAGGGCCTCTCCTCCCACTGATGCCAGACAATGCCATCCTCTGCTACATATGCAGGTGGAGCCATGGGTCCCTCCATGTGTACTCTTTGGTTGGTGATTTAGCTCCTGGGAACCCTGGAGGGTCTGGTTGGTTAATGTTGCTGTTCTTCCTATGGGGTTGCAAATCCCTTCAGCTCCTTCAGTCCTTCTCCTGACTTCTCCACTGGGGTCCTCATGTTCAGTCCAATGGTTGGCTGCAAGCATCCTCATCTGTATCAGTAAGGCTCTGACAGAGCCTGTCAGGAGACATCCATATCAGGCTCCTGTCAGCAAGTACTTCTTGGCATCATCAATAGTGTCTGGGTTTGGTATCTGTATATGGGATGGATCCCCAGGTGGGGCAGTCTCTGCATGGCTTCTCCTTCAGCCTCTGTTCCACTCTTTGTCCCTGTATTTCCTTTAGGCAGGAGCCATTCTGTGACAAAATTTGGGGATGAATGGTCAGCCCCGCCCCCCAAACTTGCCTAACCTCTGGATATGGCCTCTACAGATTCTCCCTCCCCTTTCAAGTGACTGGGATTACAGCCATGTACTAACCGGCAGTCGCGACCACCGGCAGTCGCGACCATCTCGAGTTTTCTCCTTTAAAAATGCTCCACTTTGGAGTGGAACATAAGCGAGTTTCCTAAGACAGCATTATTAGAAAAGCAGAGGACACTTTGGGAGAGCAAAGATGGAGGCCGAGAGTAGACACTCAGAAGACAGAAGGGGCAGAGAAAAGTGAGACCGTGGTGTGGATTTAAGAAGTTTCTTTTGAGTAGGATACAGAACGGAGACACAATGGGAGTTGTGGGGGACAGAGGGACAGGCAGCTACCTCCCAAGCCCACCTACAGCTGAGCCTTTCCAAAGGGGCATCCGGGGGCAGACGGGATATGTTAGCTACCCCCAGAAAATGTTTTCCAAAGGGGATTGAAGCTCATCTTGTGTGAGGATTTTAGACCATTCGTGGATTTAACTGGTCCTTGTGATCTATGATCCCGGCTGACGCAGACTATCACGAGCTGGCTGCATCCAGTTCTTCTTTAAAAAGTGTGAAGAACATTTAATCATAGCTAAACTGCAGGAACAGAAATTTTAATGAAACTGGGCCTAGCCGGGGCCGGGAAGTGGCGTAAGCAACTGGAGAGTGTTCCTCCGGGTACACTCTGCACTGACAGAGTTTTTAGAACTGAGATTTAGTATTTAATCCAAAGAGCTCACAGGGGCTTCGTAAGTGCAGTTTAATTTAAAGGCTGTGGGAACATGGGTGGTGCAGAAGGCGCAGGCTTCTGGGAATTAAAAACCTTAGCATGTAGCTAGAACGTAGATGAAAATCCTTGAAAGTACGCGCATTGAAATTTGCCTACGGTCTCGGGCTGTGGAGGGTGAACGGCACCTAACCTCCCATATACCCAGTCTTCTCTGGGAGATAAGTGAGAGGGCCTGAAGAATTACAGGATGACCAGAGAACATGTCACCCGGCGTTTTCCTTTTATATTAAGGAAAGTGACAGCTACACAGGGGAAACAATTTGTCCAACTTTTAGTATCAGTGGTTGGTCCAGGCTTTACGGCACTTGTAGGATGAAATCCACATTACTACTCAGGCTAACGATAAAAGGCCACATGAGGAGAACCCAAGCTCTTGCCCTGACTCCCCGCGCCCCCCCCATGTTTATTTAATACTGCTAGAGCTTCCTTTCCAAAAGCAAAATGGACAGTGTCTAGAAGCAATTCAATATGGCTACTCAAGGCTTTAAGCCCAGACTCCCAGACTACTCTGCTCTCATATACCACGCCCTTGTCCCTAGCACCTCCCCATTGGCCTTAGCACCACCCCCTGGCCTTAGTACCACTCCCTTTCCCCTAGCACCATCCCTGGGTCCTAGCACCGCCCCCTTGCCTCTAGCACCTCCCCCCTTGTACCTAGCACTGCCTTTTGACTCTAGCACTGCCCCCTTGTCCCTAGCACCGCCTTCTGGGCCCCCACCTTGTACCTAGCACCGCCCCCTTGTCCCTAGCACCGCCCCCTTGTCCTTAGCACCGCCCCCTGGGCTCTAGCACCGCCCCCTGGGCCCTAGAACCGCCTTTCTGTTTTTTTTTTTTTTTTTAATTAACTTGAGTATTTCTTATTTACATTTCGAGTGTTATTCCCTTTCCCAGTTTCCGGGCCAACATCCCCCTAACTCCTCCCCCTCCCCTTCTTTATGGGTGTTCCCCCTCCCCATCCTCCCCACATTGCCGCCCTCCCCCCAGCAATCACGTTCACTGGGGGTTCAGTCTTAGCAGGATCCAGGGCTTCCCCTTCCACTGGTGCTCTTACTAGGATATTCATTGCTACCTATGAGGTTTGAGTCCAGGATCAGTCCATGTATAGTCTTTAGGTAGTGGTTTAGTCCCTGGAAGTTCTGGTTGCTTGGCATTGTTGTTCATATGGGATCTCGAGTCCCTTCAAGCTCTTCCAGTTCTTTCTCTGAATCCTTCAATGGGGTCCTATTCTCAGTTCAGTGGTTTGCTGCTGGCATTCGCCTATGTATTTGTCAGTATTCTGGCTGTGTCTCTCAGGAGATCTACATCCAGTTCCTGTCGCCTGCACTTCTTTTGCTTCGGCCCATCTTGTCTAATTGGGTGGCTGTATATGTATGGGCCACATGTGGGGCAGGCTCTGAATGGGTGTTCCTTCAGTCTCTGTTTTAATCTTTGCCTCTCTCTTCCCTGCCAAGGGTATTCTTGTTCCCCTTTTAAAGAAGGAGTGAAGCATTCACATTTTGATCATCCGTCTTGAGTTTCAAGTATTCTAGGCATCTAGGGTAATTCAAGCATTTGGGCTAATATCCACTTATCAATGAGTGCATACCATGTGTGTTTTTCTGTAGCACCGCCTTTCTGCATACTTACTCAATCTCAGCCCTAGATTCATGTCCACCTACACCTTTTCACTGTCTCTCTCAGGGACTCCCATCCTCCTCCCTGTGCTTACCAGCTCACTGACCTGAGGCTATGTTTGACCTCAGTGCAGAGAGAATACCTCACTTATTTTTTAACTCCTGTACACACCAAGCAGGGAATGAACAGATACTCAGCAACTGCTTATGGGATTGGATTTAATAAGCACACACACACACACACACACACACACACACACACACACACACACCAGTTAATTTTGATATGTCTTGACTAGCTCAATGGTTGGGCACCTTTAAAGCTCCCCACAGCTAGCAAACCCTCCCCTCCAGTATACATCAATTAACATCCTCCAAATCTACATCCCATCTCTGTTGTCCTGGTCCCGTTCGGGCAGCCCCTACCCACCAGGGCGGCTTTCCATTGATAGTACATTCCGGCTGTCTCTCCTTCCTGTTCCTTCCTGGAGTGGTCCATCTGTCCTACCTTTCCCATGGTGGACTCTTCCTTCCTCCTTCCCCCTCCAGGAACCTAAAAGTTCCTCTTCTTTCATCCTGCCCCACCATTATTAGCTCTTGGCTCTTTATTGATCAATTAAAAACCAATTGGGGACACGGACCTTCAGCGTTTGGACACACAGATTCCCGATTTTGGGAGCTGAATTAAGACAAAACATTAGAACCAATTCCCAACAACATCCTCCTTGTCCATTTAGTCTTTGCTCCTTTACTTGGTAATTTACATATTTCAGGGGTTGGGGCTTAGACCTAGTGCCTCACGCAAGCTAAGCAAGCAGTTCACCAGAGAGTGGCTTCTCCAGTACTTTCTATGGGTACAAAGTGTACCTGTAGATGGGAGTTTGATCCTACGACCATCCAGTAAATAATAGTAGTAGTAAACACCTGGGTCCTATGAAGACCCAGACATGGCTCTTTCCCAGGTTTTACAGTATCAAGCGTGAGCACACTGTGGAACAAACCGTGATGTTTGTGCTGCTATTGCACCTTGATCATATCTTGCTAGGCAGATGGGTGAGACTGCCAATGTCCTTCCTCTCCTAGCAGCCTGCGTAGGATTTTCTGGCACTCTGAAAGCTAAGAAGCAAGTGGGAAGCTTCCTGGTCAGTCAGTAATAGCTCGGCTTCTCCAAGTCCTGTGACAGAAGCGTCCTCAGCAACAGGGTCTCAGCATCGCGTCCTGGTGGGCGACCAAGAACAAGGGCCTTAGCCTGCTTTGTTTTGAGGGGGCCCCTAAGACCCTCTTACCAACACCTTGAGAGTAGACATCTCAACCTGGCACTGGGCTTTCTCTTTGTCCACCTATGGCTTTTGGAAGGATCACAGGGAGGGGAATGGGAGGGGAGGGGAGGGGAAGGGAGAAAAAGGGCAGAGAATAATAATAACTAACACTAAGGGTGTGGCAAAAGCCACATGGAGACCTGCTGTTTTATAATAGTGTTTAAATGGATGTGATGGGTTTGTGTGTGTGTGTGTGTGTGTGTGTGTGTGTGTGTGTGTCAATGACACAAGCTAAAGTCATCAGGGAAGAGGGGACATCAAATGACAAATGCTTCCTCCAGATTGGCCTACAGATATGTCTGTGGGGCCATTTCCTTGATTAATGATCCACATGGAAGGGGGACCCAGACCACTGTAGGTCTCACTAACCATAGACACGTATTCCAAGCTAAAACCAAGCTAAGCAAGCCACGAAGTGCAGTCTAGGAAACAGTGCTCCTCCCTGGTTCCTGCCTGCGTCTACTCCGGTTCCTTCCCTGATTTATCTCCACGACTGACTGTGACCCTTTCCTTCATGAGTACATTTTGGTCACAGTGCTTATCCCAGCAACAGACAACAAGTTAGGACAGCAGACTTACAGAACTGCAACATCAAGTTCTTTGGGGTAGGAGCTGTGTCTTCAATGTCCAACTCTGAAGAGCCTTAATGTTGGTCAGTGCAGGGGAGGACATTATCCTATTTGTATTAGTACTCACTGGAGCAGTAATTAGTGCACACACATGCACACATGTACACACACACACAAGCACACACATATGCACACACTCATGCACACACATGCATGAACACATATGCACACACAGACACACATGCGCATACACATGCACAAGCATGTGCACATACACACATGCA
Source organism: Rattus rattus (assembly GCF_011064425.1). Taxonomy (NCBI): domain Eukaryota; kingdom Metazoa; phylum Chordata; class Mammalia; order Rodentia; family Muridae; genus Rattus; species Rattus rattus. The sequence continues at coordinate 9,917,266 of NC_046164.1, read as the reverse complement.
TGCACATGCACACATATGCACACACATGCACACATGCATGCATGCACAAACACACATATACACACACACACACATACACACTCTGCATCCCTACATGTTCCTCATTTCTTTCTTCAATTTGGCTCCAGTTTCTCCCAGGAGTATTTTTCACGGGGAAAGTCTGCTCATAGAGTGAGTTTGGTTGTCATCAGGGATTCTGGAATGGAAGGGTGACCTTGGGAAGCATAATTATCTAAGTCCACTGAAAGTAAGTAAGTCCCAGAGGTGAGGATTAGATATGTACAGACTTCCCCAAACCGGTTCATAGAGCTGATACAACAGTAATTACAGTCCGGTTGGAACACGTAGTTAATCTGCAGGAAGAGTCAGCATTTACAACAGCAATTCTGAAGGCCCTGTTGTGAGATGCTCTCCCTGTTAACTGTGAGAAACTGTGATGGCAAAGATGTTCCTGTACTCATCCATAAATTGAAAAATACGTAATTAAGCTTAGTGTTTCAGGTAGATGTGTGCGTTTCCTACTGCGGCATAATATAGATGCTGCAAATGTTTGTGAGCAGTCTCATCTCCCTCGCGTCCTCATGGCAGCGGAGTCTAAAAAGCCTTAATATATCTTTCCCTCCTCCTTTCCAAGGACGGCAGGGGAAGGAACTAGCCTGTTTAAAAAAAAGGCACCAGGAAATATTTTTAAAAGAACAATGGCACCTCACATAAAAAGTTAATTACAGGATCCCAGAGAGAATACGGAGCAGAAGCAAAGGGCCTCTGCTACTATCAATTCTGCGGGAAGGGCTGGGTAGCGATTCGGGACGGAAGCCCTTTACACCAGCTAGTAAACAGCAAATGGATCACACAGTGCGGTGTACACATGAAACCACAAAGGACCCACCCTGAAGTCAATTCAGACTCTAGACGAGGCCCGATTTTCTGGGCTTGCCATTTAAAGGAAGGCTGACGGTCAGCTTCGGCACACCGTTGACTGACAGTACTGTCGCCAATCCTGTGCATCACCGTGTGCTTGTGGTGCCTGACACACGGTGGGCCTGTCACAACTGGGTCACAGATGTGGATGCATGAATGAATAGTGCAATCTTTAATCTGCAGGTCTGTGCATGTCTCTGGGCATGTGTGGGCTTTGCCTTGCTCTGAACCCTGGGCAGAGAAGCTACAAAAGCCTCATCGACCATTGATATATCAGGGCTGTGTTTCATGTATTACTGGAAAGGAACACAGAAGGATGAGCTCTTAGAATCGAAAGACATGGCAGTTAAGTCCTTTAAGCAATCACCACCACACATAAAAGGGCGCCTTGTCTAGAGCCTGCTAAGACTTCAGGTTGGGTCCTTTGTGGTTTGACATTTATACTTAGTTGCACAGTCTATGTGGGACTTATTTTACTACCTGGTAGAAATGGGTTCCCCTCCCAAGTCGCTACCTAGCCCTTCCTACGGAACTGCTAGTAGCCTTGGCCGATGCTTGGCATTCTCTCTGGGGTCCTGTAATTAACTTTTCTTTTCGTAGTGGTGAAGAAAATGGTTGCTTCCCACACCTCGTTGCCCTTCCTTAGGCTGGGATGTTTATAGAGAGCCACAGGCTGGGGAAGAAGCCCTTCCATTTGGACTTTCATACGTTCCCTTTCTGCCTCCTAGAGGGATTGGTGGACTCCAGCACTGCGGTCATGGCTGGTAGCTTCCTGAGCTGGGTCTGCCTGGCTCACCATGCTATCGCTCACACGCAGCCCTTGCCTATTTCAGAGTAGCACGTCAAAGGCGTTTGTTGGAAGGATGAGTAGATGCCTACTGCACACCTTCAGAGAGCAGCAGGGAGAAGAATACTAAGGCATAGCCCTTGACTTCGAGTTTATCAGGAGAGACTATCTGGCTTCTATTAACATTTTAGCTGTTGTATTGTTCTCGTGGAACACTCACTGTGTGGTCTCCACATGTGGGTTAACCTTAGAGGTATAAGGATATGGACTATGCTACAGTCTCTCATCTTGGCCTTGCTTGTGAGCCGAGTCCACTGTTGTCTTATTTTCAGCTTGCCTCCTTCCCCTCTGCACTACACTTATTAATAGCAACAAGAGCTTCCTCGCTTCAGGCAGCCCCGCTCCTGAGAGGGATGTTCTAGAGATGGGGCGGATTCTTCTCCCCAGTCATTTGTACGCCGGGAGGACCACTCCTCAGAGACTCTTCCCTCTGTAGCTGGCATGGGTTGTGATTGGGCTGCTGTGGAGGACTAGACAGAGGCTGGAGACTGGAGTCATCCTCACCTGCTACTGGAAAAGATAGAACAGGCAGGTAGGCCCAGTGCAGCTCCCAGGAACAGTCCTGGAAGAATGGCCGGTGTGACTACAGAGAGCAGGCAGCAAGGCAAAGGGAGGAATATGCTTAAGGTAGTCAGCCGTGAAAAGGCGGGGCTCGCAGAAGCAACTCCAGCGCCAATGCAGACAAATGGAGAAACCGAGCACGTTCTGCGCATGCGGCAGGATGATGCTCTGCTTAGAAAGGAAGGGAATTTGGAAGGCAGGGATGCTCCTCTGTGTGAACCACCACGGCAGGAAAGGGTGTTTTGACACATAGCCTACTGTAGAAAATCCTTGTGTGCATTATGATAAATGACATAAGCCAGTTATAAAATGCCAAGTACTGCAGGATCACACTTAGACAAGCTTCCCTGAGCTTTCGAACTTACAGAGACAGTAAGTGGCGTGGTACATGTCAGAGACTGAGGGGAAGTGTAGGTGGAGAGCTCACGATGGAGCCTCAGTGTGTGAGGGAAAGGTTTTGGAAGGTATTCAGCCATGTGGACATACTTCATACACCTAAAATCACTATAAGGCTAAATTTCATGTTTTGTGTGTTTCACTAGAATTATTATTATTATTATTATTATTATTATTACTATTATTATTATTATTATTATTAAATCAGAGCGTATCTAAAAAGAAAAAAAATGGGACTGGGTCTTCTTTGAAGGCAAGTTGGGTGAATTCAAAGCCAGGTGTATATGACTGCATGTGTGTACATCCTTTGGGTGAGTAGGGGACATCTCTCTGCTTCGACTTTTTATATAATGGACTAGGAAAATGTTTGTTTGTTTGTTATTGTTGGGTGTTGTGGCAAAATTAAAATAATGGGCTTTCTTTTATCCCACACTAGATCTGGTACCGTAGTGCCCCAATACATCTATTAGATATTTTCATCTCAGTCAGCAAAGTGTCTCACTGCTTTGCTCCATCCCATCTCACACTGCCAATGGCTACTCTCTGAGCCTGGCAGCAATCTCTTTACCCATCTATGTCCCAAGGCAGGTTGCCACCATGCCAGGCATACACATCCCAATTCCATGGTGGCTTAGTGTGTCCAGCCACCATACACTCTCTTGAACTCAATTAAGTCGCCACATGAAAGAACACACAACACAATAACCTCTGATCCAATTGATAAGATATAATTGCCCACCTAGACGTACAAAGCCCTGTACAATCCATCCCTTAAGAATATTCATAACAACCTGTAAATGTGCAGAGAGGAATTTTAACATCTGCTGCCATGTTCTCTCTGCTGCTTCTCTCCTCCCTCGCTCCAGTCTCCTCCTCCTCTCTAAAACTTTTCTCCCACCCATCCTTCCTTCACATCCAATGACAGGCCTTGTTCTACTTGCACCTGCCTCCACTTGCAGAATGACATCATCCTACAGTAGGGAGACAATGTAACAGCTCAAGAGTCCAGCGCAGCAGGGTGCCTTTGATTACAACCGCTCAGTCTAGGCTCCCAGCCACTAGATCATAAAAAATAATGACCTCAGCTCTTCGTGGGGCCTTCAAAAAGGCCGTTGTGACTTCATGGCAAAATCATCAAAGACAGTACACACTAGGTGACAGGTGCAAGGGACCAGGAGACACTCACTTTGAGCTGTGTGCCTACAGCATGGCAGGGGAGTTTCATCATGAAGATGAAAATCCCATTATCTGATTTGGAGTACATGATTGGCCCTTCGTATTAGGTCTATTGCAGTCAATCCAATTATTAGCATTGTGGCACAGGCGTTAATAACTAGAGAGACCCCATTAAGACTGTGCCAAGTGTCAGTGAGAGAAATCCCAGGCGGAACTGGCTTGAGCACAGAATTTTATCGTAGCTTTACATAATCTATGTCTGCCTGGGCAGGGCTGGATTTGAGTATTCAAACGGCGATGGGGGACTCTGTCCCCAGCAGCTCACAGACTGCATCAGCTGCACTGGCATCAGTTTTAGTCAGATTGTCACTATAGAGGTAGCATGGCCTTGGCGACCTCCAGTTCATAGCCCATCAAGTTCACATTCCTGCATGGAACATTCAATTCCTTTCCTTCTTGTTTTCTCTCCTCCTCCCCCCGTACCCCCCGCACCACCACTCCTAAACAATGACACCCAAAGCTCAGCATGTGCACCGGGCAAGCCAGGAGTGCATTTGGGGAGGGGCTGCCACCAGAGGATGAAGCTCAGCATGAGGTGACACAGTCCATTTGGAATCACAGGCAGGAATCACTGAGCGATTTGGTCCTGATGCAGGATGTCAGAGCCAAAGGTAGAATGAGCACAGCATCCATAGAGGGGCCGTACCAAGGAGGGTGAGGAAGGACAGTATTCCACTGAAGATATTCTGTGACAAGGCTTTTCATGGGGAGACAAGACACAATCACACACACACACACGCACACACACACACACACACACACACACATACACACACACACACAGAGGCAGACAGACAGACAGACACACAGAGGCAGACAGACAGACACACACACAGAAAGAGAGAGGCAGACAGACACACACACAGAGAAAAAGAGAGAGACAGACACACACACATACTATAAACACACACCACACGACACACACACATACATACCACAAATGCACACATATCACACACATATACTCCACACAAACACCTATATAACACACACAACACACAAACATACCACACACAACAACACAACACAAACACACACACATACACCCCACACCACACAAACATATACACATGCCACACAGCACACTATACCACACACACACACACACACACACACACACACACACACACACACACACTCTCTCTCTCTCTCTCTCTCAACCAGAAAGGGATCTCTCTGAAAGTTCAAATTGGTGAACTGGTAAGTTTTATTGGGATTACATACATGAACATGGGTAAAGGTGTTACTTACAGAAACAGAAATAGCCCAAAGACAGCCACATAATCAACACCCACCCATTGAGAGCATTGGTGACAACTCACAGAAGCTCAAAACATGGAGCACATTGTACAGCCTGCATGCAGCTTAGCAGGTTACAGAATGTCCTTTCCAGGTGACTTGATTGATCTGAGCCTTTCAGAGAGCTCAGCTGCTCTCTGCGTCTTCCAGGCGGCTGGGCTTGTCAGTCTTTTTTGCAGGGCGGCTCCTCTGTGAGTGATCCTGAGCAGTCTTTTCTTGGGGAAGAAGGGGACTGGTGAATCTGTTCAGTCTCAGGGACTTCCTGAAGCTATTTTTGGATTGTCTTAATGAGCTTCCCCTGCAGAATGAAATGTTTCTATGTCAGAGGAATGTGCTGTACAACAGAATGTCAGCCCAGTATGGGTTGTAGGAGAACATAAAGGGTAAGAAACACGTGAATGAAGGTAGCAGGCTGGAGTGTACTGTGACTGCCTGCGTGAGGTGAGGGGTCTGCAAGAGCGGTAGTGGAGTTTCAGCCTAGGAATGATGAGGTGGCTGTGTCCACATGATGGGGAACCAGGCACTGTGTGCTATTCCTGAGGAAGCAGGAAGGGGAACAGGAATGGTGATTGACTGTGTGGGTGTTTTAGGGATGAGGAAAGACATGCTATTCACAGTAAGAGAAACATGTTAGATTGGAATTGGAGGCATTCATATGAATTTATGATTTTATAGATGGATAAGAAAGTGGGTGGATGAATGAGCAATAAATGTGAACAGATGCTTTAGTGGTGGAGATGGTTTTCTCTTGATGGATGTTTTTAGGAACCCAGGAACTTTGGAGAAATGATTGAGTAAAGAAAGGGTGGGAGCTGGGAAGCTACAAGATGAGCCAAAAATGTCATATGGATCAGCAAGAAGGAGACTAAAGAATGACAGGGACAATCAAAGAGACCTAAAAGTACAATGTGAGGGACCCTCGATGGTTATCGCAAGTGTGATCACTGACCTTCAACATAAACAATAGTTAAATGGTTATAGATCACTGAATAAAACAGAAAATGATGAGTTTAAATTGACATAAATGGAAAGCTATTAAGACTGTGAAGGACCATGAAGACTGTGAAGGACCATGAAGAAGACTGTGATGGACCATGAAGACTGTGATGGACCATGAAGACTGTGAATGACCATGAAGACTGTGATGGACCATGAAGAAGACTGTGAAGGACCATGAAGAAGACTGTGATGGACCATGAAGACTATGAATGACCATGAAGACTGTGAATGACCATGAAGAAGACTGTGATGGACCATGAAGACTATGAATGACCATGAAGACTGTGAAGGACCATGAAGAAGACTGTGATGGACCATGAAGACTATGAATGACCATGAAGACTGTGAAGGACCATGAAGAAGACTGTGATGGACCATGAAGACTATGAATGACCATGAAGACTGTGAAGGACCATGAAGAAGACTGTGAATGACCATGAAGACTGTGAAGAACCACGAAGAAGACTGTGAAGGACCATGAAGACTGTGAAGGACCACGAAGAAGACTGTGAAGGACCATGAAGAAGACTGTGAAGGACCATGAGGACTATGAAGGAGCATGAAGACTGTGAAGCACCATGAAGAAGACTGTGATGGACCATGAGGACTATGAAGGACCATGAAGACTGTGAAGCACCATGAAGACTATGAATGACCATGAAGACTGTGAAGGACCATGAGGACTATGAAGGACCACGAAGAAGACTGTGAACGACCATGAAGACTGTGAAGGACCACGAAGAAGACTGTGAAGGACATGAAGACTATGAATGACCATGAAGACTGTGAAGGAGATGAAGAAGACTGTGAAGGACCATGAAGAAGACTGTGATGGACCATGAGGACTATGAAGGAGCATGAAGACTGTGAAGCACCATGAAGAAGACTGTGATGGACCATGAGGACTATGAAGGACCATGAAGACTGTGAAGCACCATGAAGACTATGAATGACCATGAAGACTGTGAAGGACCATGAGGACTATGAAGGACCACGAAGAAGACTGTGAACGATCATGAAGACTGTGAATGACCATGAAGACTGTGAAGGACCATGAAGACTGTGAATGACCATGAAGACTGTGAAGGACATGAAGAAGACTGTGAAGGACCATGAAGAAGACTGTGATGGACCATGAAGACTATGAATGACCATGAAGACTGTGAAGGACCATGAGGACTATGAAGGACCACGAAGAAGACTGTGAAGGACCATGAAGACTGTGAATGACCATGAAGACTGTGAAGGACATGAAGAAGACTGTGAAGGACCATGAAGAAGACTGTGATGGACCATGAAGACTATGAATGACCATGAAGACTGTGAAGGACATGAAGAAGACTGTGAATGACCATGAAGACTGTGAAGCACCATGAAGAAGACTGTGAAGGACCATGAAGACTGTGATGGACCATGAAGACTGTGAATGACCATGAAGACTGTGATGGACCATGAAGACTGTGAATGACCATGAAGAAGACTGTGAAGGACCATGAAGAAGACTGTGAAGGACCACAAAGAAGACTGTGAATGACCATGAAGACTGTGAAGGACATGAAGAAGACTGTGAAGGACCATGAAGAAGACTGAAGTACCATGAAGACTGTGACGTACCATAAAGACTGTGATGGACCATGAAGACTGTGAATGACCATGAAGACTGTGAATGACCATGAAGACTGTGAAGGACCATGAAGACTGTGAAGGACCATGAGGACTATGAAGGACCACGAAGAAGACTGTGAAGGACCATGAAGACTGTGAATGACCATGAAGACTGTGAAGGACATGAAGAAGACTGTGAAGGACCATGAAGAAGACTGTGATGGACCATGAAGACTATGAATGACCATGAAGACTGTGAAGGACATGAAGAAGACTGTGAATGACCATGAAGACTGTGAAGCACCATGAAGAAGACTGTGAAGGACCATGAAGACTGTGATGGACCATGAAGACTGTGAATGACCATGAAGACTGTGATGGACCATGAAGACTGTGAATGACCATGAAGAAGACTGTGAAGAACCATGAAGAAGACTGTGAAGGACCATGAAGAAGACTGTGAAGCACCATGAAGACTACGAATGACCATGAAGACTGTGAAGGACCATGAGGACTTTGAAGGACCACAAAGAAGACTGTGAATGACCATGAAGACTGTGAAGGACATGAAGAAGACTGTGAAGGACCATGAAGAAGACTGTGAAGTACCATGAGGACTGTGAATGACCATGAAGACTGTGAAGGACATGAAGAAGACTGTGAAGGACCATGAAGAAGACTGAAGTACCATGAAGACTGTGACGTACCATAAAGACTGTGATGGACCATGAAGACTGTGAATGACCATGAAGACTGTGAATGACCATGAAGACTGTGAAGGACCATGAAGACTGTGAAGGACCATGAAGAAGACTCAGATGGACCATGAGGACTGTGAAGGGCCATGCAGACTGTGAAGGACTATGAAGACCAGAGAACCATGAGGACTGTGAAGAACCATGCTGTACTTACTTAGGTCCTGGTTCTTTTCCAGCCACAAGGCAGGCGGATGTCCAGTGACAGCAGGTGATGGGCAGGTAAGAAGAGGCCCGTCTGCTCTGACTCCTTGCCTCTGGGCTGCATTCTGGCTATGGTTGTGTTTCTGGCACTTACCCATTTTGTACTGCAAACTCCCTGGGTATGGGAAATCTTCCCACTACTCTCATCCTGAGCTGCCCCTCTGTCCCTTGTTGGATTTCCTTAATACTGTCTGTGTCCCAGGTCAGCAATCATTTCACTGAACTTTCCCTCTTCCCCACATCTCCTCTGTACCCCACCCCAACGACAGAGGGATACAGCACAAGTACCAGAAAGAGGATGTTGAGTACAAAGCTGTGAGTGATAGGTGTCTGTCAGTCATAGAACGGACCCTCTGCTGTTTGTCCAGTTAGCATGCTCTCCCTCCCTGGAAAGAGCTGGACTCTGGGTCGGCTTGTGACTGTGGTGTAGAAGAGAATAGAATTGAGAAAGGGAACCTCAAAGGGCCTGACAGCTACCCAGGGAGAGGTTTATACACATGCTGCTCTGAAAGGGAGGGTGGAAGCCTTCTTAGCTATCTACTGGGGACTATCTATTTCCTGTCTCCCTCTGGGCAAGCAGGCCATGGCGTTGCATTAAAATAATCTCAGTTGAAAACATCATTGATCGTTTAAATTCAATTGCCTCTGTGATTTCTTTGAAAGAAGATGCAGTTGGGGGAAAGAACCCACTCAGCAGTTAGGGAATTTTCATTGTTCCAGGTTGGCTATGGTGTTCTTATCCCACGGTGGCTGACACTTATTTCTAGAACTTTCTGTTCAGCCATTTTCCTTTTCGTGTTTTGGACAGCAAGCAACAGAAAGTCATGCATAATGGGGAGGCTTTCTTAATGTTGTGTTAGCTGAGTGCCTTTGGCCTAGCCCCCCCACTCCCCAACACAGGGTGACACATCAAAGCATATCCTGCTTAGAGAGCAATCTACCACCTTCATGAGTTGGTAATCATCATGTTTGCAGGGTGACCCCCATCCTATTAGCCAAAGCCTTCAACTAAGGGAACTTAGACCAGAGCTTGTATTTAAGAATACTCCTTTGTCTGTTTCATCATGGGGTTTAAATTGAATTCTCTAATGTTGGTAGGGCAAGCTGAAACATGGCCTAATTCTGCTAAAAGAGCAGAGAAATCAGCAGCTCGAGTCCTCTTACCAATGTGGTCAGTGTCCTTGGCAGGGAAATCGAGCGGTATTAGCCGAAAGGGGTCACTTAAATAGCTGTTTGCTTTCCATTAAAGTCATGCATACACCGAGCTTAACCCCCGCTGGAGAAGTGGGTGTCAGAATGCTCATTTCCATAAGCAAGTCTGGAAAACATAATCACACTCACTCCTTGCTGTTTGGAACATTAAAATAGAGAACGCGCTGCTTTAATTAGCACCGCTCAGTAAGAGTTGCTGTCAGAATTCTGCAATGGTTTGGTATAATTTGATTATGGATTCTTTTTTTATGTTTTTTTTTTTTCTGCTGTTCTCTCTTGGTTGAGTATGTGTGCCTGTGTGTGTGTGCACAGTGTGTGTGTGTGTATGTGTGTCTGTGTGTGTGCCTGTGTGTGCACGTGTGTGTGTGCTCACATGTGTGGTTACCTTTAATAGATGGATTGCTTTTATTTAAATGTTATAATGTCTACAGAAAAAGATCATTTAAAGGCAAAGTTCAGATTAAGCATACCCAACTTGTGAGAGTTACCACTGAGTGTGGTTCTCTTACAGTAATTCCCTCCCACCCGCTTCGTCCTGAGCTGTCCCTGGCTTCTTTCTCTGTTGCTATCCACAGGCTCCCTACGGAGAAAACTTCCAGAGCTTTGGTCATTGGTGCCAGCTCAAGTCTTACTGAAGTAATTTATTGGTAAAGTTCTATCCCACTCCCTCTTCTCGGACAGTGCCTTCCCTCCTCTGAGGCATACACAGCACAGCGCTTCTTACTCTCTGGGTTCAGCTAACTCTTCCTTAGGTATCGTTTCTCGTAGAACCCGGTGTGGTGTTTTAAGACGCCAGGCATAAGTGAGATAGGCTGGTTCGAATCCGGTGTTAGCATTTCTGGGCAGCATGGGTTTCTGTAAATTACTTCCTAAGGTTCAGCCTTCACATCCATAAAGCTGACCCAGTAATGCAATTACCCCACCTCTTAGCCGTGGATGAGGACGCACGGCAGAGTTTCTCAGTTGGATGATGCGGTAAGCACACATCCAAAGTGCCCCAAATGTGAGTGTTTAAAAATTAAATTTTAGATTTTTAAAATATTTCTTCCCTGTCTTGTCTTTTTTAATTTTTACTCAGCTGTTTAAAAAAAAAAACACACACATTTTTGTTATGATTTTTTTTTTTTATTTCTGTGGTTTTTCGTTGTGGGTAGTGTGTTGTCTGATTTTCTGTCACTCTGACTCAGGCTAAAGTCATCTGAGAGGAGGTAACCTGAATTGAGAAGAGGCCTCCATAAGATTGCGCTGTAGGCAAGCCCGTAGGGCATTCTCTGAATTCGTGATTGATGTGGGGAGGGCCCAGCCCGTTGGGGGCGGTCCTGGGTTCCATAAGAAATCAGGCTGTGCGAGCCAGTAAGCAGCACCCCTCCATGGCTTCTGCCTCCAGGTTCCTGCCCTGCTTGAGTTCCTGTCCTGACTTCCTGCAGTGATGGATAATGTGTACCTCTAAGCCAAATAAACCCTTTCATCCTCAACTTGTTTTTGGTCGTAGTGTTTTGTCACAGCAATAGTAACCCTGACTAAGACAGCAGAGTGACAGTAAGCTGGTAGTCAGGGCCCACTGGGAGAGCCTAGGGGTGTGCCTGGGGGTGTGCCTGGGGGGTATGCCCAGAGAGTGTTGCCTGGGGGGTGTGCCTTGAGGGTGTGTTTGGGAAGTGGCTCTGTGACACTATGTTTCACTCCTCTTCACCAGCAGGAGTCTTAAGTGACCCTGTCGTCCATAGCTGCTGATAGTCACAGCGATTTGGAGATGTCCTTGAGTAAGGAAAGCAAATGTATTCATGTGGGAGAGAAAGGTGTGGGCATATCAACAACAAATCCAATGCCTTAAAATTCAGAATGCCGAATTTCCACCATAGTCTCTGTCCTCTTCATATTAGATATGCCTTTTGTAGATGCTTATTGTTAGAGAAGCCATTTATGGAAAAAATAGAACCATTCCTGGGATAATTTTATTATTCTCCACTTTGTTAATATTGCGATAGGTTTTAAAAAGCAATTTCATAGCATTTCTGTAATGTTTGGGATTAAATATCATTTATAGTATAGCCTATTAAACTATTTTTTTACAGTAAATATAAACTGTAATGTTTGTTTGTGAAGGAAAACTTCAGAGGCTACCATCCTCCTCTGAGGGAACTGACTGTGCACAGTTTGTAGTGCAGGGTATCTATAACTGAGGCCACTATGCACTGTAGTTAGATCAGACCTTACTGTGAGAGACCCAGGAACTCACTTAACATCAAGCAAAAATGGCGGTTTCCCTCTTAACCAGTGAAAAGCTTTTTCTTGAAGTCAGGTAATTTTTGTGACATTGACTTGTACACAAAAGTTCTTCTGATTTGTCAGACTACAGTATACAATATGATAAAGAAGCACAACTAAATTTCCAAAAATCAACAAAAATAGAATTTATGTGTTTATAGTTATAAGTTGGTAGTGTTGAGGAAGGATTACAGGTCTCTTATAGACTAGTTTGAGTAATCTGCCAACCGTTAGCCTGTTTTAGGGCTCCCTGGTCATCCACAGGATTCACTAAAATTAGGGTTGCCAATGGGCACTGAGTGGGCAGAAAAAAAGAGGTCCATTTGTTTGTGCTCTTCAAAGAGAAGGAGAGTTGTCAGCATCCCTGTGCCATTCTCAGCTACTGCCATCCTTAGACAAGTGGCTCTCAGGTTATGAGGAAGGCCATAACGAAGACTGAACACACACTCTTGAGAGCCAACGTAGACCTCCCATGATATGGTTTGGATCTTAGATACCTAACATGCTTCTCAAAAGCTCACGGGCTTGGTACCTGACCTAGGGCTCAGAGGTGAGGCCTCTGGGAAGTGATTGGAGTGTGAGGATTCATCCTTTATCCATGGATTTCCCCCCCTTGATGGATTCGTAGAGCTTAACAGCTACTGGCACACGGCACAGACATTGGCGGGTGGGGTCTCGTTGGAGGATGTAGGTTGATTGGAACATGTTTTACTTATTCATTTATTAAATTTATTCTTCTCTCATGTATGCTATTCTAACTGCAGTCTCCCCTCCCTCCTGTCCTCCCAGTCCCTCCCCCCACCTCCCTTCTCCCTCAGATCTACTCCTCTTCCCTTCCCTTCAGACAAGAACAGGTCTCTTGGGGATAAAAAGATGACACTAAGACTAGGAATAAACCCTCATATCAGGACGGGGCAAGGCAGTAATGGCAAGGCAACAATAGAGTGTGATTTGTTTATGTTGTGCATTCTCCCTCTATCCCCCCTCTCCTCCCTTTCTCCCCCTTCCCCTCCCCTCTCTTTCTTCCTCTCCCTCCCCTCCCCTTCCTCCCTTTTCTTCTTCTCTCTATCTCTCCCTCTCTCCTTCCCAACCATGTTGTGATCAGGTGAACTCCTGTGCACTTGTCCTATCCTGTGCACCCCACTACGAGAGTGGTTTTGCTTCTGGACCCAAGTGCTGCGGACAAGCAACAGCAGCTCCGAAACCTTGAGCCAAACTCAGCCTTTCCTCCTCCTCATCGGTTGCTTAGCATAGACGTTTTCAATGGCGGAAAGTTGACTGACAGGTCTTGACTTGGAACTTCTGGACATGGGTTTGGGAGGGTTAAGTGTCTAGCTGTTCCCTGAACGATAACCTAGGCAGTGGAGTTTGAGAATCACTGAGCCAGGCATGACGTCCTGGCATTCACAGACCTGATGACAGATGTGATGGTAGTGCACGGTTGATTCAGTGCTTGGCTTTGTCGAGCCTCATCTTCAGTGTCACTGACTTCCTGGGAGTAGATTTGTTGGGGTCTGTATGTTAGTTCACTGGAGCTGCTATAGAAGATGCAACAGCCTGACATTGTCAACAACAGAAACTTATTTTCTACAGTCTAAGAGACTAGAAATCCAGTGTCAGGTGATTAGCAGGAGTGGTTACATTAAGACAATTTGTTCCTGGGCTTGAAGACAGATACTCTAGCTCTCGTGTGGTCTTTCTCCATGTATGGATAGTGTCTGGGTCTCTGTTCTTATAAGATGGTCACACAGGTCCTCACGTGGTCTTTCTTCCGTGTATAGATACTGCGTCTCTGAAAAGATGAACACTCTAGCCCTCATGTGGTCTTTCTCCCATATCTGGAGACTGTCTCAGTCTCCGTTCTTGTAAGGATATCACTCATTATCAGGGAGGAATAATTGCAATTGTCTGAGAAGATTATTTTAAATGCCCCTTCTTTTTCCAGCTGTGTATCTGGGTAAGAATAGACTTTGTAGCAAACAAAGTAAGTTAAATGCAAAAGCAAATACAGTAACCTAATTACTTTCTACTCAATTCAAATGTTACAAGTATTTGCAAAAAAAAAAACCCGTAAGTGCTGTTGGCTCATCAATATTTCGTTTCACGAACGGAATCTGTAAACTATGGGAGGGAATGCATAATGGGCCTATTATTGCTGCTTTACAACAAACTAATAAATATATATTGAAAAATTTGCAGTTCCAGTTGCTAAAAAAATATAAATAAGAAAAATATAAAGCCAGAGGTTTTAAAAAATATAAAAGGATCCAAGTCCCAGAACTTTGCAATTGCCCACACGGGGAGCCATTCTTCTAGCTGTAGTATAGCCTTCAGTTTTGAAAAAGCCCATTCATCGTGCACTTAATACATTCACTATCAATACCAAAGATACAAGTTCCACTTTTGCTCTTCTCTTGTATTGTTCCATATGAAAATATCCTTTTTTAAAAAAAGATGTATCTATTTTATGTGTATGAGTACACTATAGCTGTCTTCAGACCCATCAGAAGGGATCAAATCCCATTAGAGATGGTTGTGAGCCACCATGTGCTTGCTGGAAATTGAACCCAGGTCCTCTGGAAGAGCAGTCAGTGCTCTTAACCGCTGAGCCACTTCTCCGGCCCATGGAAATCTTCTTTTACTTAGTTCAATGCCTGCATTTTCTTTACTACTCTCCAGTCAATTTAGACCCCCATGAACAACCCGGAAGAAACCCCTCCTAAATACAAGTTGATATTCCTGGGGATGTTGCTTCGATCTAATGTAGACACATTTTGATGGGCAGAGATTAAGGTCCGCCCCCTGGAAGCACTGCCATCCAGCGTCTCCTCATTGTGTCTATTTTCTCTCCAGTCTGCAGAGTTTTTGTGCCTTCCCGTTAGCCTTGTCATAGCGGCGAATGCATTTTGATGTGCTGCAGTCGGTGGCTTTTTTGTGCAGTCCTCTAGGAAAAGATGCTGAATTGGTAACTATGAGCAGGGCATCGGCAGAGCGCGGGCTTGGCTCCGCACTGTCAGCTCTTGGGCTCACACAGGCTCCCATCCAGTGAGTCAAATCCAGCACGGGTATCGAGCCTGTGTTTCTGAGATTCCTAGAGGCTGCAATGGAAAGTTAAGGAGAAGAGCTTTAACTCAAAAATATCCAAAATGTAGAAGCACTGACTTTAACGTAAATTCTATGACTGTGCTACATTCTTTATAGGTCTCTCTCTCTCTCTCTCTCTCTCTCTCTCTCTCTCTCTCTCTTCTCTCTCTCTTTCTCTCTCTCTTTCTCTCTCTCCTCTCTCCCTCTCTCCCTCCCTCCTCCATCCCCCCTCTCTCTCTGCTTCTCTCTCTTTCTCTGCTCCCTCCCTCTCCTTCTCCTTCCCTCTCTCTCTGCTTCTCTCTCTTTCTCTGCTCCCTCCCTCTCTTCCTCTCCTTCCACCCTCTCTCCTTCTCTCTTTTTCTCTCTCTTTCTCTCTGTTCCTCCCTCCCTCTCTTCCTCTCTCTTTCTCTCTGTCCCTCATTTTTCCTCTAGTCAAAAAGCCATTCCAAGTTGCCTGAAATCAAGCACAAAGCAAAAGGTATTTTTTTTATTCTCATGTGTTGTTCATTTAACAATTAACTGTTTTACACACTCAAACTAATAGAAGAAAAAAACTAGGGAAGCATCTGGAACACATGGGCACTGGAAAAAAATTTCCTGAACACAATACCAATGGCTTATGCTCTAAGAACAACAATCGACAAATGGGATCTCATAAAACTACAAAGCTTCTGTAAGGCAAAGGACACTGTGGTTAGGACAAAACGGCAACCAACAGATTGGGAAAAGATCTTTACCAATCCTACAACAGATAGAGGCCTTATATCCAAAATATACAAAGAACTCAAGAAGTTAGACTGCAGAGAGACAAATAACCCTATTAAAAAATGGGGTTCAGAGCTAAACAAAGAATTTACAGCTGAGGAATGCCGAATGGCTGAGAAACACCTAAAGAAATGTTCAACATCTTTAGTCATCAGGGAAATGCAAATCAAAACAACCCTGAGATTTCACCTCACACCAGTGAGAATGGCTAAGATCAAAAACTCAGGTGACAGCAAATGCTGGCGAGGATCTGGAGAAAGAGGAACACTCTCCATTGTTGGTGGGGTTGCAGACTGGTACAACCATTCTGAAATCAGTCTGGAGGTTCCTCAGAAAATTGGACATTGAACTGCCTGAGGATCCAGCTATACCTCTCTTGGGCATATACCCAAAAGATGCCCCAACATATAAAAAGACACGTGCTCCACTATGTTCATCGCAGCCTTATTTATAATAGCCAGAAGCTGGAAAGAACCCAGATGCCCTTCAACAGAGGAATGGATACAGAAAATGTGGTACATCTACACAATGGAATATTACTCAGCTATGAAAAAACAACGACTTTATGAAATTGAGGGCAAATGGTTGGAACTGGAAAATATCATCCTGAGTGAGCTAACCCAATCACAGAAAGACATACATGGTATGCACTCACTGATAAGTGGCTATTAGCCCAAATGCTTGAATTACCCTAGATGCCTAGAACAAATGAAACTCAAGACGGATGATCAAAATGTGAATGCTTCACTCCTTCTTTAAAAGGGGAACAAGAATACCCTTGGCAGGGAAGAGAGAGGCAAAGATTAAAACAGAGACTGAAGGAACACCCATTCAGAGCCTGCCCCACATGTGGCCCATACATATACAGCCACCCAATTAGACAAGATGGATGAAGCAAAGAAGTGCAGACCGACAGGAGCCAGATTTAGATCGATCCTGAGAGACACAGCCAGAATACAGCAAATACAGAGGCGAATGCCAGCAGCAAACCACTGAACTGAGAACGGGACCCCCGTTGAAGGAATCAGAGAAAGAACTGGAAGAGCTTGAAGGGGCTTGAGACCCCATATGAACAACAATGCCAAGCAACCAGAGCTTCCAGGGACTAAGCCACTACCTAAAGACTATACATGGACTGACCCTGGACTCTGACCTCATAGGTAGCAATGAATATCCTAGTAAGAGCACCAGGGCAAGGGGAAGCCCTGGGTCCTGCTAAGACTGAACCCCCAGTGAACTAGACTGTCTCGGGGAGGGCGGCAATGGGGGAGGGTGGGGGGGAACACCCATAAGGAAGGGGGGAGGAAGGGATGTTTGCCGAAAACCGGAAAGGGAATAACACTAAATGTACATAAGAAATACTCAAGTTAATAAAAAAAAAAAAAAAAAAAAAAGAATGAGTCTTAATAGGAACCATAATACTTTTTTGGAAATGTCTTTTTTTTTTTTTTTTTTTTTTTTTTGGAAATGTCTTTTCAAAAGTGAAAAGGTCTAGAAAAAAAAAAAACCCTGATAGCTTAATGTTTTTAATAGCATTTATGTATCTGTGGCAAGGGATAGGTAATGATAATATATGTATGTGATACACACATGGAGGCCAGATGATCACTTATAGCAGTCCGTTATTTCCTCCACCATGTCCCCAGGTCCTGGGGCTCAAACTCAGTCTGGGGCTGGACTGCAAGAGCCTTTTCCTGCTGATGATCTCATCAGCCTAAAGGAAAAGAGTGTTTTTAAAGTAAAGAGGGGATAGAAAAATAGTAGTAATGCAAACCAAAGAACCTTGTTATTTGCATGGTTAAAATATACTTTAGGAATGAAGACAAGGACATATTCAGATAGGACAAAGTGTAGGGGTTTCACTGCTGAAAGGCCTGCGGCACAAGAGATACCAAAAGAGGCCGCTGAGATTGAAGTGAGGCACATCAGAGAGAATCTTAAATGTTTGGGAAGGTATAAATACATTAGAATTGCAAATAGAAAAGACATTTTCGATCTTAACAATCTTAAAAATGTGTAGAACAAGAACAACAACATTGTAAAAAAAAACAACAACAACAACAACAACAAAAAAACCAATTAACTGTTTTTATGGGGTGTGCCCCGTCTCCCAATGGTAATATTTGTTTTCCGAAGGCCAAGATGTACCTAGAGATAAAGTGCTTTTAGATTTCCACTTGCTTTGCTTCCACAAGAATAAAACTGAAACGGGAGGGAATGCCTTGCAATGAAACAGAACTAGAGAGACAGAGAGATGTTCTTAGACCCAGTGACAGAGCCCATGTCTTAAAGGAGTTCTGAATGCAGGTCAGAGGACAAGCTTTCTGATCCTGTGTTTATGTCTCCATGCCTTTCCCAGGGAAGGAACATCTGCTATGGAGAGTGGCCGTCACCTGTGGGCCACAGTGAACTTGTCAAACACAAGCTCCATGCATCCATGAGAGTTAACTTCAGTTCTTGATTCTGTCTCCCATGCTGTGGGCTTGGACATATCAGTACATAGAAGAGGGTTATGTGTGCTGGTGTAGTCTGCCTTGAGGGTAACCATGAGAAAGGGTGTGAAAGCACAGCTCAGTGCCTAGCACAGGCGAGCATTTGATCATTTCTAAGTTCTATATGCCACCAATAGTTCAGAAGACATAAGAATGATTTGCTGAAGAGAGGGCTCAGTGGTTAAGGGCTGCTCTTACAAAAGGACGCATTTCTGATTCCAGCATCCATGAGGCACAGCTTACAAGTGTCTGTAACTCCAGCTCCAAGGGATCTGACATCCTTTCCTGGTCTCTGCTAGAACCTGCAAACCCACCCACAGAGAGAGAGAGAGAGAGAGAGAGAGAGAGAGAGAGAGAGAGAGAGAGAGAGAGAGAAGAAGAAGAAGAAGAAGAAGAAGAAGAAGAAGAAGAAGAAGAAGAAGAAGAAGAAGAAGAAGAAGAAGAAGAAGAAGAAGAAAAAGGAGGAGGAGGAGGAAGAAGAGGAGAAGAAGGAGAAGAAGAAGAAGAAGAAGAAGAAGAAAAAAGAAAAAGAAGAAGAAGAAAAAGAAGAAGAAGAAGAAGAAGAAGAAGAAGAAGAAGAAGAAGAAGAAGAAGAAGAAACTTAAAATTCTATAGTTCAATCTTCAGACATGCGTACAAACACACAGTGTGTTAATTCCTTGTGGATACTTCGGGGGAGGGTATACATAAGTTTCTTAAAGTTTGGAGGTGTTTGTGTTCCATTTTGGTGGAGTCAATGTTAAAATATCATTCTTCCAGTGTAAAAATTGCCTCTGGCTGGAGTCCTTGTCATACCTTTGAGGCAGATGACAGTGTTAGAGAAAACACTAGGCAGGAATACAGAGATCCAGAACGGCTTGGGAAGATTGGAGGGGGGGGGGATTGTAGAAGCAGGGAACCGAAGGACTGCAGGTTATTGCTGGTTTCGATAGAGAATCGTAATAGCAGATATGGTTAGAGCTAGCCCTGTGGAAGAGCACGTTGTAACAATCGAGTCATCTAATGCTTTCCACCTTCTGGGGTAGGTGTTCTTGTCTTCCTCCCGGTCTGTCGGGAGGATGTCACCACACCAACCATCTGAACGGAGACTAGAATAGGGAGACAGCTGTTGGCCCTGTGTAAGGCCATTGACTAGGTAATGGGGGTGAGGGGATAGAAGGAGAACTGTGAAATTTCTGAGGCCCAGATCAGAAAGCAGCTACTGCTATTGCCTTTGGAGAAGCCGAGCCAAACTCCTCAGGTACTTCGAGAACCAGCCCCCTAGAACAGAAATTCAGGTCATGGAGGCCAGCGTCCCAGCTTGTGAATACCGATGTCTGTGAAGGGCACACGATCCATGAAGCTACTGAGTCGCCGCTGAGACTGTCTTCAAGACACAGGAGTTGGTCAGTCCGCACCAGCTCCGCAGTCTTGTTCTAGCGCCCCCTACTGGAGAGTCTGATATAGCAACTCTGGAATCTTCAGGCTGGTGATAGGAAGGTGAGCTTAGAGAAGTGCAGACAGAAATCTCCACTTTCTAGCTCAGGATACCAGTGAGCTGATGTGTTAGGGTGTGCTGCTCTGGGGCCACTCAGCTAGGAAGGGGTCTGGATTTAGTCCGTGTGAGTCCAAGGACACGGATGTTCCTCTGGGTGCTGTTTCCAAAATCGGTAGCGTGGAGATGATAGTTATCAGCCTGCAGAGTTTTAAGGGGTACTGGATAGCTTCATGCCAACAAGACACAAGCTGAAGTCACCCGAAAGGAGGAGAACTTAACTGAGGCAGTGTCTCCATAAGATTAGGCTGGAGGCAAACCTATACTGTACTTTCTTAATTAGTGACCCAGTAGGGGAGGACCTAGTCTATTGTGGGTGGTCCTATCCTTGGGGGGCGGGGTCCTGAGTTCTATCAGAAAACAGGCTAAACAAGCCAGGGGGAGCCAGCCAGTAAAAGGCACTCGTCCACGGCCTCTGCATCAGCTCCCAACTCCAGGTTCCTGCCCTGCTTGAGTTCCTGCCCTCAAAGCTTTGATGATGAACTGTGTGAGAGATAAACCCTTCCCATTCCAAGTTCCTTGGGTCACGGCTTTTCATCGCAGTTGACAGTAACCCTAACTAAGACATGAGGATTGGCTGAAATGTATACACAGGTGTCTATCATACCTCCAGGCACAACACTGGCGTTTAGTAAACACTAGGTCACGCTCAATTAGTGGCATTACTTTTAATTTGGAATATGGAGACCCCTTTTGGTGTCAGTGACTACATGGTAGCTTCGAAAGCATTGCCTTTGCCCTGAAGCAGTGTCCTGTGCATTGGGTTTCTCTCGTGTAGGTGCCTATCAGCTGACTGAGCGTATTTTAAGGTTTTCTGTGTTGGGATGTGTCTAAGGAGAGAAGTTGAGCTGAGGTTTGGTGAACGCTCTCCTGGAAACCGGGATTTTTTTCTGGGGTGCATCAGAGCACTGAGCCAACCTTTCCCTCTGACTCTCATGCAGCGGGGGTTATCAGAGAGTTTATACATTGACTCTTTAAAAAGACGACGAGTATTTATAGGACATATGTCAGCCGGTGTGGGGTTGTCAGAGGCGACATCGCCATTGGCACATGGACCCTGCCCTCCTGGCTGCTCATTAACATTTAGCGGAGGAACAGGATGCAACTGAGACCTCTGTCTTCTCTGTTTGCGGCTCTAGATGCAGTGGGGCCTGAGAGAGTGGAGCTGATAAACGAGGGCCAAAGTCTCTTGCAATGGCCAAGTTTACTCAGAGCACCAGCTAGCTTGTACCGAGGATTAAGGAGAGTCCCCAACGTCTACAGTCACAAGGACGAGCCTCAGGGGGCAAAAACACCTTTTTCCAAAGAGGCTTCTAAACAAGCAAGAGGCAGCCCGGTAATAACATGAATAATCTGAGGTAAACTCACTCCTATCTGCTACCCCTGGGAGGAGCATGAAACCATATCCCAAGAACAGTTCCATGTTTTTGAAAGAACCGAGCTCACCAGACTCCTGCTTTTTCACAGGCACTCGGAATTCTCCTCACATGAATATGCTCTTAGACTGTTTTCCCACACTCTTCTCTTGTTTTTGAGAGGTATAGTGTGTGTGTGTGTGGGGGGGGCTATAAGTCCAGGGCTATTATGTAGGTCAAATATACATTGAAGCTACCATAGAGTTCACCTAAGACCATGGGAAGAAGAGATTGCAATGCCGATGCCTCCCTGAATAGCAGTCCAGTCAGAATCCTCAAGGCCAATGGTAGCTCATGGAGGCAGAGCCAGGGTGTGTAAACCAGGACAGTTGCTATGTCTTCCTTCCATTTGAGAGCGCCAACAACTGTAGTAGTCCTAAGAGAAGTAAGGGAGGGGCTTTCTTTATCTTGACCAGAGCTTTAAGACATGGCCAGCAGCCCCCAGCCTTAAGGGTTAATCACTCGGTCATGCCCATGGTATTGAGGATTCTCCTGAGGTCGCTTCAAGGCCTTGTGGATACATTGTCAATGTCATTCCAGATCTTGTCGAGTTTGTTGGTAATTTTGGTGAATGTTAAGAGACTGGTGTAAATTGAGATATAGTCTCTGGGATATAAGAAAATCACATACTTGTCCTTGGTCCCATGACACAAGGGAATCTAGAAAGAAATACACGGAGTACAGATATTGGGAAATTCTGATGTATCAGTGAATGCCAGCGGGAGAGGCTGAGACAAAGGGAAGAATCCTTGGTCTCCCTCTAAACCACACTGGCTATTCCCTAGGTAGCTAATGTTTAATAATAATAATAATAATAATAATAATAATAATAATAATAATAATAATAAAAACATACAGAGCCAGGTACAGTGGCACAGGTCTGGGATCTCAGCACCTGCAAAATGACAGGCAGGTGGGCCAGGAGTTTAAGGGCACTCTTGGCTTACATAGCAAGTTCAAGGCCAGCCTGGACTGAGAGATCCTGTCTCAAGAAACCAAAACCCAAAGGAAAACGAGACAAGAAGTAGACATGTGGTCAGTGTTCTCTTTGCCTTGTAAACGCTAAGGAGTTAGGTTTTTCACTGTTCAGTGGTTATTTTTCTTTAAAGATCAGCTTTCACTTTTGAAGCAGTTTTGAGCTCACATTAGTTGAAGAGATATAGAGATTTCCCATAGTACCTTCTGCTCCCACCCATGTTTAGCCTTCTCCACTATCAGCACCTCACTGACCTGCTGCCACTGGCCGACTATGTTGAAAGACCATGAGCATACAGAAGTCCAGACCTTTAGTTGGGGCTGCCCCCGATGTTGGAGATCCTGTAGGTTGGGGCAAATGTGTCGTGAGGTGTATGTACCATTACGGATCAAATTGATTGCTGTCACTGTCTTAAAATCCCCTGGTCTCTAGCTGTGCCCCAGGCAGCCTTTAAATGCTGTCAGTGTATTCTCTTCTACATAATGTCACATGCTGAAACCATACAGTATGGGGCCTTTCAGGCTGGACTCTCTCACTTCAAAATATGTATTTAAGCTTTCGTCAGGGCTTGATAGCCTGTTTCTTTTTAGTTCTGAATAATATTCCATGGTTCGAATGCATTGTTTTATTCATTCATATACTATGGGATAACACATTTAATTACATCTAAATTTTGGCATTAGGAATAAAACTACTATAAATTTCCATGTGTATATGTGATTGTTTTGGACATAAAATTTCAACTTTTTTGTTTGTTTGTTTGTTTGTTTGTTTTTTGGTCACTTACCAAGGGATATGATTCCTTGGTCATATAGTTAAAATATATTTGTTGGGTTTTGTGTGTGTAGTGTTGTATTTGAGTGTGTGTGCACACATTCGAGTGAATGTGCGTGTGTGTGCACGTGTCCTGTGTATGTGGGCACACAGGCCACAGGTCAACATTGGATGTACTGTGCTTTCCACTTTTTCTTGTAGAACCGGTGTCTCTCTCCCAGAGCCCGGAGTTCGTTGAAGATGCAAGTGACTGGCTAGCGTCCCTCCACTGCCAAAATCAGGGTTGTACACTGGCACGCAGCGATACCCAGCACATTCTGCATTCCCAACAGCAGGGGGCGCACCCACTCTTCCGTGTCTCATTCTGGTGGGCGGGGCATCTCGTTTTAATTTTTGTTTCCCTGGTGATATGTGATGTGGAACAATCTTTTTCACGTGCTCCTTCGTGATCTTTGTGTGTGTGTGTGTGTGTGTGTGTGTGTGTGTGTGTGTGTGTGTGTGTGTGTGTGTGTGTGTGTGTGTGAGTGACATGTCTGTTAGAGCCTTTGGGCAAGTTTTAGTTCAGTCGTTGGATATCTTGTTGGTCTTTTCAGTTTCTCATTCTATACAAACTTGCAAATATTTCCCCCTCTGTGTCTTGTCATTATATTCTCTTGACAAGGTCCGTCTGCAAAGCTGAACAAAGTTAGTAACTCCAGCTTATCAATTCTTTCTTTCATGGGTTAAAGCCTTGGGCAGTTTCATTCAACTTTATCAGAAAGGAAAATCACTTTGCTGAAGTTAATAGGACGTTTTAAACATCCCCATTTTTCCATTCACAAATCATTCCTGTTTCCCAGTGTTCTTGAGTTTACTACGTACCTTTTCCTATCAGAATCATCATTCCAAACCAAGGAAATTCAAGTAAGTAACACTTGAATTATGTGGTTTCGACTCTAATCTCTCCTGGGGGTCTTTGCATTTTAATAAGCAGCAGAAGCCAATAAAATTGAACTTTTTTTTTGTGATGGTGGTGAAGGAAGGATTTTTTGTTTTAAAAGATTTATTTTTTATTGTTTTTAACTGTGTGTGTGTGTGTGTGTGTGTGTGTGTGTATGTGTGTGCGCACGCTCAGGGTGCACACCAGTGCAGATGCGCACAGAGGCAGAGGCATTGGTTCCTCTGAGCCTGCTCTTATTGTGAGCTGCCTATGGCTGGGAAATAAAATAGAGCCCTCTGGAAGATCAGAACAGAGAGTTCTTAAACTGCCTGGCTATCTCTCCAGCCACTATTACCCTAGCCAGTTTGTCCCTGCCCCAACCTGCACAGACCAGCTCTCACTGTCCTGTGCCGGAGGGACACAGTTGTCATATTTGACGAACCTGTATTAAGGACTCCTTTTCAACCGCAGTTCATAGAATCTGGGTTCATTCCTGGTGTTGGACATTGTGGGCTCTGACAAACGTAGATAATGTGCGTGTGTTAGATAAACTCACCATTTGTCTGTTCACATGAAACACACAGAGGAGATTGGTACCCAAGTCCCCTCTTGGGTTCTGCCTCTCCCCTCTCCTGCTCTTTTGCTACGAACATCTCTTAGAAAACATCCAGCCTTTAATCTGAGGCAGAGGCAGAGGCAGGCAGATCTGTGAGTTTAAGGCCAGCCTGGTCTATAGAGTGAGTTTTAGGATAGTCAGGGCTACACAGAGAAACCCTGTCTTGAAAAACCAACGAACCAATCAACCAATCAACCAAGCAAACAAAAAGCCCACAAGAAAAACGTAATCGGGGTCTGACTTACAGTTTTAGAGTGTTAGTTAGATCGTTATGGTGGGAAGCAAACAAATGTGGTAATGGAGCCGTAGCTGAGAGCTCTCCAGAGTGATCTCCAGGCAGTAGGCAGACACTGGGCCTAGTGCCGGCTTTTGAAAAAGTCCACCCCCAGTGACACGCCTCCTCCAACATGGCTGCAACAAGGCCGCACACCCTAATCACTAACTGGGAACCGCATTCTAGCATAGGAGCCTCTGGCTCCCGTTCTCTTTTAAGCCACAATGCTTGGTAACAATTGTCCTTTACTGTCTGCCTGCCAGTCAGTATAGTGTCCGCAGTTGAGATCCTGAGGCTTTCAACTGACCTCTTTCCTCTGTGTCTTTTCATGGCGTGGTAGCCCTATTTTGCATTAGTCTGCTGCACAAGACTCCAGATCAGAAGGTTCTGAGGGTGGCCCTGTGCCGCAGGAGCGCCCCCTAGAGGAGGACGGAATGTAGGCGGGAAACATCGTGTTCTGGTTAATGTGGCAACTCCCTAAAATGGGATCAGGCCTTACTGGATTATCAGCTAAGTATTATTATTATTATTATTATTATTATTATTATTATTATTATTATTATTATTATTAAATGTTTGAGGCGTAAAGCACGGGGTGGAACTGCTGTAGGCCTCCTGTTACCTTACAGGTTCAGCTCCCTCTGTAAAGGCCGCGCTGAGTGTCCGTGCATCATCGCCATACCCTGCTGTCCCTGGCATCTGCTTCGCACAGCGCGGCTATGTTGCTGTCGCTCTCCCTTTATGCCGATCCTTTGGGGTGTGGTAGGAAGTGTGATAGACACCTCTAGATGTGCTGATGTCATTCCTGCCTCCTGCCTTTCTGTTTTAAATAACATTCCATTACCTGGCATACCACTGTTGACCAGTTTAAGAGAACATCGTGATTGTCTGAAGTTTTGACTATTATGAATCAGGTTTTTTTTTAAATGTTGCTCATACACTTCCTTTTAATACTACTTATTTATTTTTATTTATATGAGTACACTGTACCTGTCTTCAGACACGCACACCAGAAAAGGGCATCGGATCCATGACAGACGGTTGTGAGCCACCATGTGGTTGCTGGGAATTGAACTCAGGACCTCTGAAAGAGCAGTCAGTGCTCTTAACCCTGAGCCATCTCTCAAGCCCATGAATCAGTTTTCTAGAAACATCCATGTGCGGGTTTTTGTGTAGACCTACGGTCTCAACTCATTCGGGCATAATTATGTCAATGCCCCCTCCCTCCAATTGTCTTTATTACTTTCCACAAGTGACACAGAACCTATGCTCTATTTCCCATCTTCCGTCTTCTTTGAATAGAATGTTTTAACCCTCCGTTTCTCACGTTTGCTTCCTTGGTCCTGACCATTGAGCTCCTAGATTCAGTCTCAAGGATGGCTTATGTTCTGACTGGAAGCATTCAAGAGAAGAACAAAACGCCATGTGACATTTGTTAATTGACAATAGTCAGATAATTATACAGGGTATACAGTATCTTGGATGTTGAATATTTTAGAGTTTGTTAGTGTCGTGATCATAGGTAGACAATCAAGAAGGGGAAGCCAAAGGAGGATTTTTATATCTGGAAGAGTTAATTCCCACCCTGTCATTCAGCGTTGCGGACTTCAGAAGTAGCAATCTGGGCTTTTTACAACCTTGCAGGAGTCTAGGGATGGGATCCAGCTCAAGGGAAATTAAAAGCCACTGCTTGGGGGTGGGGGGGCGACAATTCTCCTTGAAGGTTCTGACAGGAGACGTCGAGGGAATCAGACTCCCTAGACTGGCGTCTGTGGTGTTATCTTTAGTCTGTGTTATGTCCCACAGTCTGTGAAGGATGCCCAGTGGCTTTCTGGGGGATACAGCTGGAATCCACAGTGGCAAAACTGTGCGATGAATTCAGAGTACAGGATGTCATCTCTGCAGGCTTATGGTAGTGGGTCTGAGTCAGGTGGTTCTTTCCGCTACGATCTTTCTAGAAAGGAAAATGATTTTTACACATTGCTTCCTAGCATCTACAAGGTAGCTTGAAACCATCTTGTAACCCCAGTTCCTGGGTATCCAAAGCCTTCTTCAAACCTCCAAGGGCACTAGGTAGACTGTGGTGCACAGACATACATGCAGGCAAAATACACCTGCAAATCAATGGAAATTTAAATTTTTTTTAAGAAAATAAGAGAAAAAATTATATTTGTTTGGTATAATGTTGGGTCTGTGATATGGCAGCATTCGCTGGCTGTTTTGGAGTCAGGTGACCTTTTATTTTGTCCTTTTCCTTTTTGCCTTGTGAGTAAACACTTCTTTGTACTTAGTCCCTGGTAGTTCTAATCAAGGATCCCCCTCCACCTTCATCTCCACCCCTCCCCTTAGTATTTAAAGACCCTGGTGCCCGACACATCCCCCTGACAGAACGCTCAGAGTCACTCAGGTGCCAGCCTCCCATTTGGGGCTCAGAAGAGCTGTTTTCTGGGCTGCTGTGGGCTGAGGGTTTTAGGAGCATGTCTCATTAAAGAACCGTTGTATTCCCCCGAGTCTGGTGGGAAGGCAGAGTACAAACTCCACTGCTGAAGTGTTCACTCTGTGTTTCTGAAAAGAAGATACCTCTGAGTGAACCTCTCCCTGCTTAACATCAAACGTGGTCCCTGTGGTCCTCCGTGGTTCTCCTGAGTTTCCACAGGATTCTCCCAGCTTGCTCTCTGGTATGCTTTTCTAGCTACTGAGTTTCAAGCCAGTGTTTTGGAATGTCAACCACTCTGTGAGAGAGCCTATGTGCTTACATCTAGTAGGAGGTAGGCACTGACTAGGAGAGGCCATGTTGGGAAATACCAGAGAGGATCTGTGAAGCCAAGTGTCCTGTGTTCTCTGCTCGCTGAAGAGAATGCCAACTGCAAGCCCCAGTTCAGAAAACCTTGACAGTGAGTCAGATTCCTCTCAAGTCCGAGCACGGATGTGTTTTGTGCAGTTTTCTCCGAGTGGCTTTTTATTAGGCTAACTAGGACAGGGAAGATGGTTTAATTCATGTAAGCTAAGATCTTTTATAATTTCAAAGCGCTAGATAGGATTTCACAAACAACGAAAACAACATCCATTTTTAATTTTTATTAGTGAGGAGACCAGGAACCTGGCAGCGCTCACTGGGTTAAGAGTAGTTTGGGACTTTAGAACAGCCATAGGCAGAGAATGACTTAAGGGTATGGAGTCGTAAGTGGGAAGTGTTGCCTGTTGGTTTTCTCATATCAGATGCCTTTGTCGGATCCAGTGTCACAGGACGGAGTGAAGCCTGGAAGGAGAGGCAGGGAGTGAGAACCTAGAGTTCAGAGAGACCCAGAGACTGACTCCTGAGGACACCCGACAAATGAGGCAAGGTCAGTGAGAGCGAGGCAGGAGAGGGACAGCAAGAGCTTGAGCAAGAGCAAGGCTGCCCCTGCGGGGCACTGGATTGAAAAGAATATGTCTGTAGAGGCCGCAGCAGGCTTTTCAGGCTTCCTCGCTCTGTGTGCGTCCCTCTTCCTACCTAAACCCCCGTAACTTTTAACAGAATTTACAGTTAGTTTTAATTGACAGCTTTATCTTAATAAGGACAGCCCAAGGTGTTTACAGCGACCCCAGCAAGCCCAGTGAGGCTCGTTCCTGACTCTCTCTTTCTGTCTTAGTTGATGTGTTTTCCTTTCCTTCACTCACGCCTTCCCTGCTCTTCCTGGCCACTCCGTCTCCACAGTCATCATTACACTTTAATGCCGAGCTTCTGACAGAGGGGGCCACGGTTTTCCTCGTGCGATACTTCATGAAACTGTAAAGAGGCCTGTTGTCTGGGATTCCTCAGCTGACTGTCCAAGGCTTCATTATCCGTCCCTCCCTCTGCCCACAGGATAGGAGTCTGACAGTAAGGAGCGGAGAGGCAGCAAGGGCAGAGGGGAAAAGGGGGTTCAGATATGTTAGCAGCACGCTGCAAGCATGTCTGCCTGCTTTATTGGTGGATTTTATAGAAAGCCAAGTTGCTTCATTTTCTAGAACCAGATTTATCTGGCCTGGTAGGTTTTCCAGCACAGTCAACTCAATAAAAATAATTATTGCATTTTGAGTCCAGGCTCGCCTTGAACTCCCTGTGTACCTGAGGCTAACTTCTATGTTCCGAGCACTATGATTGGTGACCCACCACATCCTGCTCCAATATTTTGTACTGAGGAACCCTTTACCTATCACCTATGCACATATATTGCAAAAGTCCTTCAGTGTCAAAGAAGAAATAAAAGGAAATTAATAAAGTAAATAAAAGGAATGGGTGAGGCTTTATAGACATACAAAGGGATCATAGATTTGTACCTTTTAACATTGAATGTCTAACCATGGGACTCTGGAGGACACAGTAAGACACCAATGAGAGAAGTATTACAGTTAGTGTTTGACTTCCCTAAATGGTGACTGTGGTAAATAGAACAATGGCATGGCCAAATTTCCAAATCCCAAGCCTGAGAGAGCAAAGGGCTTTCTTTCCAGACATGATTAGGTTGAGGTCTAGAGGTGAAGAGATAGTACAGGATTATTCACGTGACCAAGTGCAAATGGTCCCCATAAAATCAGGGTGAGGGTTGGAGTCAGGGGAGGAGATGTGACCACAGAGACAGAGGTTGGAGGGACACAGGCTATGCGTTGAATCGGTAAGTGCCATCAGCCTCTGGGAACTGGAAGGGATGGGGGTTTGCCCCTAAACTCTGAACAAACACAGCCTTCGCTAAGACTCTGATCTCTATGTTACGAAATGGAAAGTCTGTGTCATTTCAGGCTATGGTGGTTAAGGTTACTATGTTACTGTGGGGTCGCAGTAATGGACAACTGTACCTGGTTAAGGTCACTATGTTACTGTGTGGTCGCAGTAATGGACAACTGTATGGTGGTTAAGGTTACTATGTTACTGTGGGGTAGCAGTAATGGACAACTCTACATGGTTAAGGTTACTATGTTACTGTAAGGTAGCAGTAATGGACAACTCTTGGCAGATTCCAACGTCTCCAAGTCTCATCTCTATAAAACGTCTATGCTCCTTCCTTCCGGACATTTGCCATAGTTAAAGTGTGCAGACGTACTTTGCGATCATATAGAAAGTGGGGCTCGGTTCTAGACTCAGGTGACCAGAAACTCCAAGGTCCCCAGTTCTCTCTCCTCTGCTCCACCCACTGCAGCTTTGACTCCCCTTTTCATGTGGAGCAGCGGGCCTCTCTCCTGGTTGAAACATTCTTGCAGATGACAGCCTCTGACTTCCCTTCTGTTTTGCTCTCCCACCCCTATGTCCTTACACAAGTGTGGCTCCCTACCCTAAGACACCAGCTTTCAAATTCTGACAGTAGGAACAGGTTTTTCCTTCAGCCTAAATTGACCTCCAGTCTCCAGTTGCTGACTTCGACGTTTTAAAAATTTAAAAAAAAAAAAAAAAAGAGAGAGAGAGATTTTAATGGTGCTTTAGGCCCCAATTCCTTGCTTTTGCCCTTTATATAAGTGTCTTCATTCATTCACACAGTGACTGGGCTTAATCCTCATTTAACATGTGTCCTAGGGAGCAAGGGTCTGTGCTAGGTACCCACGCAATGTGTGCGAACACAAAACCCCACATGCGTGTATGGGGGAGGGGTAGGGACAGGGAGAGAGCTCACAGTCTAAGGGGAAGGGCATCATGGTGAGCACTGACCTCAGGAGATCTGGGAGAGCTGGGTGTGTACAAGACGAAGCATGTTCCCAGACATAACTTGCACTTTTGATCATAACTTGAATTTTATTTTTAAATTAAAGTCAGCCATATAAAAATACTCACTGAGCATGGGTGAGGAGTTTGGCAAGGGGCTGTGTGTTAGATAATGGGGGACTATAAGACCTTAGACTGTTCATCTAGTTACTGTCCCCCTGAACACTGAAAATGATATTCAGGCACAGATAGCAGATAGCAGAACCATATAGAATGATTTGACTCTAAATTATGTGACCTAAGTTCTGGGTCTTGGGGAACCCACTCTGAGGTTGCAGAAGACTCATTTAACTTGATTCCCACCTTAAGGGTAACACCACCATAGAACTGAAGTAAGCCAGGGAAGAGGTGCTGCTCTCCAAAGACCTTCAGTTCTCACTCTGCAGGTACCTGCTTCTCCTAGGCCATTTATGGAGCCTGTGAAATGTCCCAGTCTGGGCCAGAAAACCCTGCTGGGAAGCCAGACAGTGGGTTATAGTCTGTGGCGTTCTAAGATGATATGGCTTTCCTTGGATGCAGAGTCCCACGTCACTGAAGGATGAGGGCAGTAAACACACCATTTCTCTTTATCTTTCCCTGGGCTCCCAGATCGAGATCTGTGATCTTGATGTAGGCTTACCACCACATTGAGGCAGTCCATTTTCCAGTACAAGATATAGCTCATTTGGGCTTCAAAATAAATGATTTGTAACTGCAGCAAAATATGCCAGGAGCGTGGCGAGTTAAAAAAAAAATTTCTCCAACTTTTGTGCTCTTTGCAAATCCTGACAATATGTTTCACGGTTTCTAATTATACACCAGTTTCTGATTATATTATCTTTGAGGCAAACTGTAAAAAGAAGTAATAACTTACAAAAATTATTGGACTTGCTACACTAATGAGTGTGTGTTCCGTGTGCACAACAGACTTCTCAACCAAGCTTGATTTTTCACTTGAGAGATTTATGTTTGAATCCAACGTGTTTTCAGTAAGGAGCATCCCTGCAAGCATTAATTAAAGCATCCGGTGTTCCCTTTGCAATCCCCACCCCCAAAATGTAAAAAACGTTCTTCTTTTTAAATTTAGTAATCTATAATTCAGCCCACCCCAGAAGCTGGACAGCAGAATTTACATTTTACAGGAATGTTCCGGAGTCGGGAGAGGGCAACCAACAGCGGCTGCAGAACCTTGCAGAACCTTGCAGAAATGCCTGCATCCCTCAGGCGAAGCTGCCCACACTGTCCCTAAAGCCAACCGTGAAGATAGGATATATGGATGTGTGTGTACTCTGCAAGCCTGGTGCCAAGGCCTTCCCCATGGTTTTGATTTATAATTTTACTACACGCAAAAGCAAAGGCTGGCTTCCCCTTTGTTTTGTTCTCCCCTGCATGATGTTCCCGCCTCAGGTGGGGCTTTGTCTCTGAAGATCTTTGCTGTGCTGTTTGCCTCCCTCTGCTGTGCTCCCTGTAGAGGCAGAGATTAAACCCTGCAGGGTGGATTCATTCCCAAGACTCCTCTTTGCCAGTTGGTTTCTAGCAGTAGGGGATCCTTGAAGTACTGGAATGCTGCCATATAGGGAAGTCTCTCTTTACCGCTCTGGGGTTAAGACTGACTGGATCTTCTTCCTTTGAAAGCAGTCCCTCTCAAGATCCCCATAAAAGGGGAGTGATGTCAGAGCCATTGTGTAAGTGACAGAATAATGATGTCAGGTCCTGTGAGGTTGCGGACACTGTGTAAACATCACTTTTATTTCCTCAGGTGAAGTGATGAGTTAAGAGCTGTACCTGAGCTGTGGGAATACACGGCTTGGGCTGAGCCCAGAGCGTTTTCTTCTCTGTTCTAATTATACCTAAGTCTAGGTCTGGAAGCTTCTTAGGCTCCATATAATCTAAGCTTTGAAGCTGACTGATCCAATCCTGTTCGTCTCAGCTTCTGACTGAATTGCTCTGCTTGGCCTTCTAGCTGCTCTGGCAATATTTTCTCATCTTCCGTCGTCTTCTCATTCTGGCTTCCCCTGTGTCTAGCTTGTTCTCTCTGTGGCCCGTCTCTGTAAAATTGTCTAGGTAAAACTGCCACACATACTCCCACCAAGCCCACATTTAGAAAATGTACTACATTTCAGACCCCACGGAAGAGGAACCGACAGCTATCAGTTTGTTATGATATTACTAGGGTATGCCAACAAGCTGATGAATTATTTTATATCCTGCTATAAAGCAAGACATGTTAATTACATGGACCGATGAAGTTCTCTATTGTCTACCTTGGATTTATAACATTCATAATTGGGAGTCTAACATGGTAAAGCAGTGGCACTAAAATATATTGATGGAAATACTTATACATTTATACATAATTGTGTAACATCTCTGTCCCTATCTGAGGCAGACTTATTTAGATAGGGTGGGAAATGAGTCTACATGATTTTTCCGTGTCAGGATAATTGTCGCCCCTGGATCTCTTAGCTGCCTGACAGGTAAGGGACTTGTGTTTTTTCCATTTATTGCTCTTCTAACAGAATACCGCAGCTTAGGGAAATTATAAACACTAGCTTGACTAATGGTTTTGGAGGCCGGGAAATCCCAAGTGTGATTCTAGCCTCTTGGGAGCCTTCAAGTCTTCCCACAATGAGGCAGAAGGGCAGAGGATGTTGGGTCACACTTATTTTTTTTTTTTTTTTGGTTCTTTTTTTTTCGGAGCTGGGGACTGAACCCAGGGCCTTGCGCTTCCTAGGCAAGCGCTCTACCACTGAGCTAAATCCCCAACCCCGGGTCACACTTATTTTTATATCAGGGGCCCACTCTTGTGATAACTCCCCAGTAATGGCGTTAATCCATCATGTGGGCAGAGTCCTCATGACTTAGTCACCCCCAGAGGCCCTGTTTCTTAATGCCACCACAGTGACAATTATATTTCAACAGTAAGTTCTGGAGGGGCAGGACTAGAATCAAGTGTTGTCTACCTTTCTATGGCCAGGTAGAATTCTGTAATGAAGTTGCCACTGGACTGAGAAGCATAGAACGTGGGTCTTACCTGACGCTGGATTCCTCAGGCATGGGATTGTTAGAGCTCGGGGATCACTGAAGAAGACCCCATGCTCAAATAGTATGCAAAAACAAAGAACGTTTATTCTGCAGAAGCAACCAGCATGCTGGGGTCATCACTGCATCAAAACGGTGACGACCTCAGACAAGGCACTGACATTAGTACAGCTGGGATTGGCTCCTAGGTTAGGGTCAGATAATCTAAAACCTCATTGGTAGGTGCTGGGATGCCTCAGATGGACTACATTTCTGCGTCACAAGTGGTTAACCACAGGAAGGACTGCTCAGCATAGATTCTTCAGGCTATTCCTCGGGTGGGGTATTTTACTGTCTTGTTCCTGGACTTTGGGGTCTGCTGCTGGATCAGATGACCTATGGCCTAGTTTCATGGTCTGCTCCTGGCGCGGAAGACCCATGGCCTGGTTTCTGAGTGGAGACAAATGGATGAACAGACCCCTAGACCCCTTCAGGGTGTGGAAAGGTTTAATAAGAGCAGCACCTGGAAGGAAGTGAGGGAACAGGGCAGAGCAGGAACCGAGATGCATGGGGATGTTTCTTCCACGCAATTGCACAGAGAGCTCTGGGGTTTGATTGGCGCCTCAGAGGAGCCCTGCCTGGAGGTAAATGTTTTGCACCCCTGTGTATGTCAGTCACTCAGGGATCCCTGAGGGAATGTAAATAACCCTTGTGCATTTCGGTCCCCAGAGACAATTCTCAGGATAAAAGTCCAGCTATAAGCACCTCGTAGTGACATCTATAGACACCGAGATATCAACAAATTGACCTAATAGAGGAGAGGAGCTGTGGAGCAGTGACATTTGTGAGCCAGTGTCAACATTCCCGTCCTCTGTCTACGTGTCTTTGAATGACGGATGAGCTGGGCTGCACGACAGGAGCAGTGGGCTCTAGGCTTAGCCACTGTTGAATATTCTCCCAGAAGGAGGTGGGTTCCACCCAGTGTGTCTAATTCAAACAAATGTCCATCCTATCCCTGCTGAAATTGGGTGTAAGACCCAGAGGAGGTTGGTTAGACCCCAGATGTGTCTGATACAGCTGCCATTATAGAGCCTTTGTGAGACTCCACAATGCCTACGATGCTGGTCGGGGTGCTGTACCGAGGAAGTGCACAGGCTGCCTGCTCTTTGATTGTTTTCCTGTTCACATAGTCGATCCGGACACACAGTGGTGCTCACATGGTAGCCAGGCATGAGTAGATTCCTGTCCTCTGGGTGCTTGTCACCTGGCGTAGTGAGTATTTAGAGGGGATGGTTTTTATGAAGGGAACATGGAAAGTCAGTGATTAACACTCTCTGGGGCCCTTTTTGAAAGTTTTCAGAAAGAAGGGGGTAACATTTGGATTGATAATTTAAAATAAATGAGTTTTCAAAATGCAGGCTGACCCATAGAGGTATAGGGACAACAGAAGTCAGTGATCTCTGAAAGGACCTGGTGGGAGGGGCTTTGGGCAAGCTGGCGGCTGGAGTGAGAGCCATGGAAGGCTGTGGAGCTGCTGAGTAAGCCCCAGTGGAAGGGCCCTGTGTGGTTTGCTAAGCCGTTGGACCGTGGGCCTTTCTCACACAGGCCGTGAACTCAACATAGTGGAAACATTCATCCCAGGCGTGAGGGGAGAGACAAGGCGGTGCGAGAATGGGGCTTTCAGAACCAGGGCCATGGCACCTCTAGTTTAGAAGACTTGGAGGAGTCTTACCCACCACTTTCCAATATGGCACCTCTAGTTTAGAAGACTTGGAGGAGTCTTACCCACCACCTTCCAATATGGCGCCTCTAGTTTAGAAGCCTTGGAGGAGTCTTACCCACCACCTTCCAATATGGCGGATGTGACATCTTACGCCGGCTCTCGATATGGTCTGATAGGATAAGGTCGGTTTCCACTGAAGCCCTGAGGGATAAGAGGAGCTCTGGTGGGGAAGAAGGGTGTGGGGGGGGTCTGCATGGAGATGGTCTCGCTCTTCCATCACCAGGTAAAAAGTCGGGCTCGTGTGGAATCATGAACAGCCCTTCTTTGGCAAGAGGTCGGGTCTCTGCAAGAGCATGAAATGCTTTCCCCAAATGCCCGTAGTCTTCAGCCACATCAATCATACGGGCAGCATTTCAAATGCCATCCTAAGATTTGCTTCTACAAGCGTAGGCTGGTGTGAATCCATTGAATGCGGGTGGTTATCCCCCTCCTCGTCACTAATCAAGTCACTGAAACCAGTATGGTTTGGGTGCAGGAAGGGTAGGGCTGGTGAGGGGACATGAGAGTCCCATGTTCTGGATGACAGCACTGGGGAATAAGGCCAGAAGTGGCTCCTCTGTACCACAGTCACTCTGAAGCCAGCCAGAAGAATCTCACACTGACTGTGGAAATCAGGCACAGGGAAGTAAACATGGCGGGGAGGCAAGAGCTCTGGTTTTCTGCCCTACACTGATAACCACCTCCTCTTTCTCCACCCCCTCCTCTTTCTGCACCACCTCCTCTTTCTCTACCCCCTCCTCTTTCTCCCATCCTCCTGCCCTTCCTCCTTCTCTGCTCCACCTGCTCTTCAAATCCCCCTCTTCTTCTTTTATTAATGTTGTCCCTAAACTAGTGAGGCCAATGGTTTGAGAGCAGCAGGAGAGCAGGGGGTGGGGGGAAGGTAGCAAGGGAAATATTACTGGATAGAGGCAGGCCACACGGGGGTCTGCTAGAATTATCTTTTCATGCTCTTCATCTCTCTTTTTGTACCAGTGAGGATGCTAATATGGCCTCCTAGGGCAAGGGGGAGGTGGCTTGTGGGCTTCTGCATTCTGGAGAACACTCTTCCTCTTAGGCACCCTGGGAACAAAAGGGTCCAGAGCATCTGTTTCAGCCTCTTTTGCTTCTTGCACACTGAATGCTGGGATGAATTGTTTCTAATTTTAGGTTAGTCATGACACCCCGGAAACTACTTCCCAGCGTCTCTTCATTGAATCAGTTAGGGTTTATAACAAATCCAAATTAACGATAGCATGAGTAAGATAAACGTCACCGCGGCAAGCCGTGGGCTTCTGTGGTAGATCGCTCTGGATAGGTGTTGACATTGCGTTTGCTGCTGCAAACGGGGCAGAAGGAGGAGGCTTCCTGTGTGGTTACTGTGATCTTGTCTTAAGGACATTCCGGCCGGCGTTTGCAGTCACTCTGAAGCACCCCCAGTTCTGACTGGGTAATGATATCCAAGAGAAATGATGCTTGCAGGCCACTCTGCACTTGGACAGTTTGTGGGTCAGGAGGAGGCTTGAAAGGAAGGCATTAACACGTCACAAGCAGTCTTTAAAGTGAGATAGTTCAGAGCCAACACGCAGCTTACCGTCCAGGTAATTTCTTTATTTTCTCAGTTCAGTTTAGAAGTATTTAAGCGATGGGAAAAGGCAGACACGATTGTCTTAACATTTCACCCAGATCTTCTCTCTTAGGATGTTTTTTATTCATCTTTTTTACCTGAATGTTTAAAAGCCACAAAGTTCTAAAAGGGGGTTCAGTGGGTAAAGGCACTTGGCACCAGGGCTGGTGACTCCATTCCCAGGATTCACGTGTTAGAAGGGGAACAGGACTCAGGCATATGGTCCCCTGATTTCCACATGGCACTGTGGCATAGATGTACCCTGTTTCTCTAACTAACTAACTAACTAACTAACTAACTAACTAACTAACTAACTAGGTAAGTAAGTAAAACTAGGATAAAATTAAAGTGCCATGGTAGATATTTTTAGAAGTAGCTGCCGCCCTGCCAAGGTAAGCCAACTTTGCAGGGACAACGGGTGGCTCTCCATTGTATGTTCTTGTTCTGTTACTGTCTGTATTTTGAAGTCAGAATTCTTATCTTTCTCAGTATACTTCTTTCTTTCTTTCTTTCTTTCTTTCTTTCTTTCTTTCTTCCTTCCTTCCTTCCTTCCTTCCTTTCTTTCTTTCCTTTTTGATGCAATTGGTAGTTAGCCAATTTAAAGCAGATTAAATTGTATTAAAGGCAAATTATATTATATCGAGTGGGCAAGTTCATTGGCCTCAAAGACTGAGGCCAGGGAAGTCACCATGAGGAAGGCAGGGAGGGGAGGGAGAGAGAAAGAGAAAAGGTGTGCACCAAATGCAGAGAGAGAAGAGAGAGAGAGAGAGACAGAGACAGAGAAACACACACACAGAGAGAGAGAGAGAGAGAGAGAGAGAGAGAGAGAGAGAGAGAGAGAGAGAGAGAACTGAAACTAGCAGCTTTCCATTCAGTGATTCGATGTCCTCTCTTTTTACATCTCCAGCTCAGCTCTGGGTGAACCTTGCATTTGGAAAGCATTCCTTGAAACGGTTCTGATAGTTAAGCCCTTGAGAATCCTGCACCATGCAGTTTCCCTTTGCGGCATCTGTAGCCTTGGTTGCTGTCTCACTCTGGGAGGACAGAGCGCTAGCCTCTGTTGGATTGTTTTACTTCGGTCTCTCTGTGCAGGGTCCCGTGTTGCTTTCTTTCCTGGCTGACTTAGTCACCTTGCTGAAAGGGCAGGAGACGTCAGTTTTCTGAGGCTTTACATAGTTGCTTATGTCTTTCTACATGATTGATGATTGGGCTACATCCACAACCCTCCATTGTAAACATGTTTCTCTTGGATTCTGAGGCTGCTAC
The DNA here is from genome assembly GCF_011064425.1 of Rattus rattus. Classification (NCBI taxonomy): domain Eukaryota; kingdom Metazoa; phylum Chordata; class Mammalia; order Rodentia; family Muridae; genus Rattus; species Rattus rattus. Next base: position 9,878,749 of record NC_046164.1, on the reverse strand, counting down.
AGTGACTTCTATCTTGTGGTGTGGTTTTCAGATGGTGAAAGAAAGAATATTCCCAGTTCTTGATTTGCAGAGGCACAAACTTTAGGATCTTTGTATCCCTGACATTCATGTATTTGCAATATTAGCTCTACATGGGTTCCCTCTTCAATCTTTATCATTTCTTTCCCCCAACGAAACCCAGTGTCTTCTGGTTCTCTAAATTTCCTTGGTTTGTTTCTTTCAGAATTCTGTGGTCAGCGTTGTGGTGTTTTATAAAAAAAAAAGAAGTCGGGGATATGTTTCATAAAGGGGTGGAGGAGGGGGGTGCCTCTGCAGGCCCGTGCTGAAGCATCCCTTCCCCCTGAGGTGCCAGCCGTAAGACTGATATAGTATGGAATAGAGTTTATTTAGGGCATGGAGAAGGTTGTTGAGAGGGTAGTAGATAGAGAAGAGCGCAGGGTCGGGTGTAGAGGCCAGTCATGAACACGTGGAGAGAGACGGGGAGGGGAATGGGGGAAGAAGGGACAGAGGGAGAAGAGGGTAAGAAAGGAAGAGAGGAAGAGCAAGAGAGGAGGGGCCAACAGCCCCTTTTATAGAGCCAGGCATGTCTGGCTGTTGCAGGGTAACTGTGGAGTGGGGCCTAGAAGAAAGGTTAGCAAGCGCCCTCTCTGTCCTCTTTGAGGAACCCTGCTTAGATGAAACCTCATTTTCTCAAGCATTCTGTCCTGTTTTCCATCTGTTTGACATTTCGCTCTGTGCGGCTTCCCACTCCTGCTGCCCTTTACCGTCTACCGTGTTTAAGTTTTAGCATTATTTAAGTAAAAAATTGAGAATTTCGTGCAGATATTTGGTCATAGTCACCCTCTCCTGACTCTTCCCAGATGTCACCACTTTTTTTTTTTCTAATTAAGGTCAGCTTGTTCTGCCCAAATATCCTTAGATGTATGGCCTTCCACAGGAGCGTGGCTGACCTACCAGAGCTACTTTCTTAGAGAAAAGTGACCCGTGCTTTCCCGGAAGCTAACGCTGCTAATAGCTCCTAGGTTAAGGGTGGGACTTCATGCCCAGCCCCTCTCTCCACACTGGAATTGAATTTATGTGTTCTATCGGGCTCAGTTTGCACAGGCTCTGTGCACACTGTCACAACCACTGCGTGTTCATGACGCTTGAGCACTATTTCACATTAAAAGAAATCTCGTTTTAAAATATTCGTAACACAGCCTTTCACATACGTAATTTTAAAATCATCGTTAAACTACCTACTTTTTCTCCTCTGGTAAAGAGGTCAATTATGTTCCCTTTTCAAGAGCAGGGCAGGCCAGTGCCATGAGTGTGTCATACTTCCATGCACGCTAAGGAGAACAGTTATTTTTTTTGACAGTTTCATACATGCACATAATGACTTTTCGTCATTTCTCCTGTCATTGCTTCTCTTGCCTCCTCCTTCTCCTGCTCAAATGCGTCCCCTCCCCCTGATCTCCCTCCTGCTTTAATATCTTCTGTGTGTGTGTGACACTCGAAGTTTAAGGAGCCCCTTGCATGAGCACGGGAGAGAGGACATTCACTAGAGCACGAGCTAAACCACTGAAGGAAAGGACCAACCCTCTTCCAACGACCACGAGCTGCTACGAGTCCCTCAGGGATCAGTGGCGAGGTGTTGCTGGGCCTAAGCTTGCATGGGTCTTGCTGGTCACCACATCCACGTTAGGTTTAGGAGTAGAACAGCCGTGTCGTATCCAGAAGATGTCTTTTTGTTCCACATCTCTATCTTCTTGCCTTCCCTGACTGTGCTCCTCTGAGATGTTTCTGAGCCCCAGAGGGAGTGGTGGCCATGTCCCATGCGGGGCTGAACGTGCACTTTGGACAGTTAGAGCTCTGCATTAGCTGAGAGTAAGACTTTAGACATTCTGAAATTGACTGTGGCACCATGGACATTCTCTCCTTTTCTTCCTGCATTGTCTCCTTGGCATGCATCCCTTCTGTTTCTCTCAGTTATTTGCTCGTCTTACTTTAATCTTGCATGCTTTCCTAAAGTGCCAGGCCTCCTTGGCCGTCCGCTGATATCTAAAGATGGCCCTTTAGAAAGCTGTCTGTGCGTTGGACTTTTCATGGTTGGGTTTCACTGGAAGACTTAGTCCACTGCTGCTCTTCACCAGGGACTAAGTTACTAGAGCTCACAGTGCTCTTGTTACCTTGGAAACGACCCCTTCAAGAGCCTGGAATCTCTTCCTGTGCAGCTGGCAGACTGGCAGACTTCACTCTACCTCCCTGCGTTCCTTTGCATGTCTCAGCTCCGAGTTCCCTCCAGTGCATCCAGTGCATGGGAACCCTCTCGGAGTCCGGCAGGGATGAGGGAAGATGGCCAGACCCAGCAGCACTCCAGCTGTGGAGACTGTCTTGGTGTACACACGAGGCATCTCCAGTTCAGTTCCCATGAGCACCCTCCTTCACAGACACTTGCCTGTCCTTCCTCCTCGCTGGGACACATCTCCCCCTTCTCCATTCCTCTAGCTGTCTTATGTGGTTGGCTCTCAGATCCCTTTGCACTGGAGTGATTTTTAGCCCAAGAACAGAGAGGTTGGACATACTTGCTATCTGAAAAGTGAAAATCCAGATATCATCCAGCAATCATTGCTTTGATTACAACGGGGCATTATCAGGTATGCCTGAGTAAGTTGCTGTGTGGAAAGACTCTCTCTCTCTCTCTCTCTCTCTCTCTCTCTCTCTCTCTCTCTCTCTCCCTCCCTCCCTCCCTCCCTCCCTCCCTCCCTCCCTCTCATTTTCTGTCTGCTAAGAGCTGACACACAGATCTTATGACGACACCCTATTTCAGGTTAGGGAAACCATGGCCGTGCTTGATTACGACTGAAAATCCACCTACTGTGCTTTTCATCTCCCATTGGTACAGTGAGATTTCTTCCTTTCTATTCAACAACAACAAATCCCGTGTTCCAATCATACCAGGCTTAGACTACGACAGGACGTAATTGTGCATCCCCCAGATGATCTGTGGTACTCAGCCTTTCCGCACAGGAGTCCTGAGTGCCTGGGGTGAAAGGCTCAGCATTCTTTGTTCATCTAAATCAACGCATGGTCTTGGTTAGCCAAAACCCTAACAGGAGCTGTAGTAGTGGGTATTGGGTGACAGTATGACAGATGGTGGTGTTGTGGGGTAGATACCAACAGGAACCGGATTACAGGAGGTCATAGGGCGCAGTAGGTGTGATGGACGTCCATGGTCACTTACTCTGTGTCAGCTAAGGTGCCTGAAAGTGCTTTACTTACATACCACAGGTCATTTTTTATAATAATCCTACGTGGAAGGTCGACTTTACAGCTTGGGCCTCGGTAAGCGAGGAGACCTCCCCAAATCCATGCACTTCAGGGTTCTGGCGGTGTGACTTGGGAATCTCTGCTCCCTTTAACCTATTCGGCAGGGAAGCCGAGCCTTGCAGATGGCTGGGTGTGGGACGGGGAGGCAGCCGCACATTCCAGGAAACTGTGCCCCGGGGGTCTGGTGAACGTTGCTGAGAAGAGGAAAGGACTATGTAAACATTTGCTTCTGCTTGAATGTGTCCCTCCCAGCACCGCTCCATCAATTAGGAGAGCCGTCTTGAAGAATGCTGCCTCAGCTTCTGAAGCGAGGACCCCAGGACATGCATTAATGAGAGCAGAGGAGCCACAGCTGACAGAATAATAAAGCTCTCTGAGGGAGCACGGGCTCCCAGGGAAGCCGGGAGCTGGCTGATGGAACAGCGAGACCACGTCAGGCTCTCCCGCTTCCCTGTACGTGGCTCCGTGCTGAAACTCAGAAGAGGCACTTTCTCCCCATGACTTGCCTCGTAAGGGCGGTTAATGAGCACGGTGGTGACAGGAGACACTACTCCATATTGTTCAAGGCTTGGGCTTCGGAGCAGACGATCTGTCATTGCCCTCCTGGTCCCTAAGGGGAGAAGTGCTTTTCAGGCTGCAGGATCAAAGGGTGCCCAGTTAAGTGCGGCTGTGGTGTCCTCCACGTGTTTACTCTCCCGCTCTGGGGAAGCCTGGATTTAGAAGGGTGTGTACTGTTTTGTTCTGAGGGTTAATCCCTCCTTTGTCATTATTAAGGCTCCTACCTACTCAGATTACCTCAGACAGGAATGACTATTTCTATTACCCGTTAAATCACCACAGAAAGAAATTCCTTCAACAAAATAGCTTTTTAAAAGGTTTCTCTTCTCCTTCACTTTTATTATTATTCTAAGGAGGTATTAATCTCTCTTTAAAGGCAAGGAGGCTGGTGCTGAGCTCAGAGAGATTCTAAAGGTTAATCACTCACAGCACAGGAAGGAGCTCTGAATCTTGACTTTTTCTTCTGGACCATGCTCTGTGGCCTCTTTCTAGTTCCTCCTGGTGTGTGTGTGTGTGTGTGTGTGTGTGTGTGTGTGTGTGTGATGTAGTACGTGGTGTTATGGGTGGTGTGTGTACACGCACATGTACATATTTGTGTGTGTGTCTACACACACGTGTATGAGTACATATTTGAGTGTGCTCATGCTGGCGTGAAGGTGCTTGTGCATGTAGGAACCAGGGGTCAGTAGTGAGTATCTTCCTCGATGGTCTTTACCTTTATTTCCGGAGACAAAGCCTCTCACTCATCCTGGAGTCCGTCTACCAGTTGGCCAAGGAGCTCTAGGGATCCGATCTGCTTGTCTTTGCCGACCAATCCATGGGCGAAGTCTACCCCTAACCTTTGTGTAAATGTTCAGAGTCCAAACTCAGCTCTTCCTGCTTGCATAACGGGCACTTCCCTGACTGAGCCATCTCCTCAGCCTTTTCTTTGAAAGGCTCTTTGTCACATGGCCTCCTAAGATCACCCAGGAAGAGTTGCATTAGCTGGTAGTTCTGTCAGGTGTTTCCCTTTAGATTCTGTGTTACTATTTCCTGGGACATGGAGGAAAGAAGATGTTATTGTAAAGTTGGCTCTCCGCCAGGCTGCCCTTGGCTCGATGGCATGGGAACAGCTCCTGTCATCATCTGTCAACACACAGGGTTTATTTCCGCTGTGCTACCCTTTAAAAGGCCCTGGCCGCCCCTGATCACTCTCTCTGTCTGTCCCTCAAGGGAACAAGGTCTTAACTACAGGAAGAGTTTCCTTTTAAAGAAGAGTTTATATTGCTTGGAATACAAAGTGAATGAGGTGGTGACATGTGGGCGGAGGTGGGTAGAGTGTGGGAGTGGAGAGAGGGATTGAAGGAAGGCAGGAGCAGGGTTCCTTCCAGCTGATGCACAAGACTGACTGAGGGAAGGAAATGCCTGGAGCCAGCCTCAGAGTTTGGAGCCATGTTAGTGGAGAGGGGGTGAGGCAGTGTACTACAGGATGCATGGTCCTGTCACCGTTTGCTCCCATGGTTCATCCCTTTCCACAAGAACACAGCTTAACTTTAGGGTGAGGACAGGAGGTAGAAGCCTGCTGGACAGTTTAGAATAGGAACCTCAAAAGATTCTGGCCTTGGTCCTGTCCTGGCCAGCGGACAGGAATGCCAGAGGTGCATCTCTTTCTCCTAACTGAGCAGACATGACCAGAAGCTATGTGTGCACTGTGCTGGGACTCCAGTGCCAACTCTCATCCCTCTGGCCAGCAGCTATGGAGCGGCTCTCTGGATTTTTATGTTATGAATGGTCATATCTGTTCCCCATATTCCATCACATCTCCTAAATGAGTTTGGGGTCTCAACTGTCAAGTGGGGGATGTTATGTAGCTACACAGGGATTAGAAGCCATAGAAGGGGCTTTTCGCACTTTTCGCGCTGCCCAGGGAACTGCATGCAGCACAGTTCTTGATTCCAGTCAAAGTAAACTTACACCATGTCTGGAGCCCTCGAAGTCCTGTAGATGAAGGAGGGGGATGTTCTCAAATTACTGTCCCAGGAACCCACTTGGGTGGCACCCACCTTGACTGTCAGATGGCACTGTCCGTCTACACAAGGAAGAGTGATGGTGTCCACATCATAAATCTGAAGAGGACGCGGGAGACACTGCTGCTCCCAGCTCGCCCTTTTGCTACCCTTGAGAACCTTGCTGACGTCAGCGTCATCTCCTTCCGGAACACTGGCCAGAGAGCTATGCTGAAGTTCACTGCTGCCATTGGAGTCACCCCCATCACTGGCTGCTTCATACCTGGGATCGTCACTAGCCAAATCCAAGCAGCCTCCAGGGAGCCACAGCTTCTAGTGGTGACCAATCCCCGGGGCTGACCATAGCCCCTCACATAGGCCTCAACTCCAACCAGCCCACCACGGCTCTGTGGACCACAGATTTTCCTCTGTGCTATGTAGACAGTGCCCTTGCAACAAGGGAGCTCACTCAGTGGACCTGATGCCATAGATGTTGGTTCCGGAAGCACTCTGCATGTGTAGTATTATCTCCCATGGGAGGTTACACCTGATCGAGACTTCTACAGAGACCCAGGGGAGTTTCAGAAGGAGGAGCAGGCTGCTGCTGAGAAGGCTGTGGGCACGGAGGAATTTCAAGGGAAAATAGACCTCGTCAGCTCACTGGGGCTCAGCTTGAGGTGGCTGACTGGTCTGGGGGTGGCAGGTGCCCTTTGTAGCTACCCAGCAGTGTCCTACAGAAGACTAGAGTGCCCAGACGGCCACCAAGCAGCTCGCATAGCTCAGGTCACCGAGTGGGTTGGAGCCACTACTGAGTGGTCCTGAGCTGCTCTGCGGACACCTGCGCAAAGCGGAAAGGTGGAAAGAAAACAAAGTTCCTGAAACTGAGGGGAAAAGCCCTAGAAGGCATTAAGTAATCTCTCCCTCTCATCAGCTTCCGACCCCACTGCTTAATTCCCTGGCAGCACTAGAAAGGTAAACAGAGCTTTGCTCCTCTGTAGGCCCCCAGGTCCAGACAGTAGAATACCGTTGGCTCTGGGCAGCGTGATTGGTCCGAAGATCAGAACACCCACGTCCAATTTATTTGCTGGTTCCCTTGAGAGTTAATCCAGCCCGACCTGTCAATAACTTGAGCAGGAGTGCACACTTCAGGAAGGCCAGTTAGCCTAGAGACCCGCTGAGATGAGGAATAATTATCCCCTCGAGGAGTTAATAGCCCTAGCCTTCTCTGGAGCCTGCCTGCAGTGTAGCCACTCAAAGTGTTACAGAGTTACCACTCAAAGTGTTACAGAGTTACCACTCAAAGTGTTACAGAGTTACCATCAGGAGCGCCACTGGGCTTGTCTATCGTAGAAGTTCTAACTCAGCAAAGCACAACCTTTTTTGTTTCTTCTTTGGGATCCTGGCCAACAACCTAAGCATCTTTTCCCTCACACTCTGAGCTTTCCCACGCTTTTTCTGGGTCCACTCCTACCTTTCTGTCTCATACCAGGTGACTGGCCTCTGGGCCTCCACTGCAGAACCTGCCTGCTTTCTTGGACCCTAACTACAAAACACATGGCTAATTCCTCTTCCCTACCTTCCCCCTCTGGCTGACTACCATTTACAACTTGCTTCCCTGTTGGTTTTTTTCTCAAACTCTGGTAAAATTGTATCTGAGCTTGTTTTAAAATTTATTTTATTAATGAGATTAACAACAACAACAACAACAACAAGAACCCCGGTTTTCCTCATAATATTTAGATTCAGATAGGGACAATTTTTTTTCCCTTATGCCTAGGCTTAACTTTCTGAATCTATTTTGTTAACCAGTTTTTGAAGACAAAAGACAACGACGGTCAGCTCTAAAATGTCGTCTTCAGTGATTTATCTAGTGGTCACTGAATCCATTGACTTTAAGTTCTAGCCACCCTTCTCTCCAGAATTGGTTTTGGGGATTTCTCCCCCCACCCCCCAAACAAGTCTCTATATATCAGAAAATCTGCAGGAGAAGAGTTTGAATTAGTGTAATAAGTCTACTAAAGATAAGTAAAACAGATTCCCCCAGGAATTATATCGTCCCCACAGGGAGGGGGCTATGACCGAGAACAGGAGGAGTCCATCGCCCCATCCCCCATCTTAACACAACCTCTCTTTAGAATACCTGCGGCTTCTAGGAGTATTTGCTGTGTCTATTTTTACATCTCAAGTCCTAAGTATGCACTTAGCTAGTTAAGGTCAGTCAAGTAATTCAGTTAAATGGGGAAACATGGCTATATAAATAGAAATCCAGTTTATTATCTAGGTATGATTCATAGAATGGTCTAATGTGGTGCTCACGGCTGAGGGCAGCTCTCTGCACGGTGATTCAGGGGCCTGGGCTCCTCCGAGTGGTCACCTTGCTTCCCACTAGGTCTTCACAGTCTTCTCTCAATAGGCTGACGGATGAGAGACCGTGAAGGACGTAAGAGTGGCTCCTACACTTCTACTTGTGCCCACTTAAATAGAATGAGCTGTCCTGATTCCTCCTTAGTTACTGGAGGATGTGGTTCCTGGATGAGCAACTTCCTTAGAAGCCGGATCAGCCTAAGAATGGATGGTGTGGGTGTTGGGGTAGTTAGTCTTTTCTCTAGGTTTCTGTTTTCTTACTTGTAAATTTCAGCAGCATCTTCCTCTGTAAGGTTGTTGACGATCAGATGACAAAACGGTTTTGAGTCTCTAGCGGTCGGTCATGCTGACACATGGCACAAGGGAGCCCTTACTGCTTTGCTACTTTTCAAATTTCAACACAGTTAAGATACTTATGAAAGTTGCCATTGTGTTAACCTATGTTACAAAGCCAGCCACAGTCATGGCACGGACAAATTTGAATTAACCTGAGGAGAACTTGCGGTCACCTGTTTAACAGGAGAAGACGAGGTGGAGACTTTTTCAATGGAGGCCTTCAGTGGAGGCCACCGAGCACATTTAAGGCTGAGAATGATGTACGACAGCCATTTGGCACTGTAGACCTTACATTAAAAGAATTTTCTTTTGAAAATGTTTTGCAGTTTTGCTAAGTGATTCTACAGAGTCTTTTATTTTTATTTTTTAAAATTTACTTATTTATTTTATGTATATGAGTACACTGCAGCTGTCACCAGAAGAGGGCATAAGATCCTATTATAGATGGTTTAGATGGTCATGAACTGCCATGTGGTTGCTGGGAATTGAACTCAGGACCTCTGGAAGAGCAGTCAGTGCTCTTAACCACTGAGCCACCTCTCCAGCTCCCTACATATTCTTTTATCTACTTATTTGTGTATATATGTGTAGATACACACACACACATACTCACACACATACTCAATATGAATGAGAGACAGAGACAGAGAGAAACAGAGAGAGACACACAGAGACAGAGACAGAAGAAAAGGCAGAGTGAGTGGGAGAGGGAAAAGGGGGAGGAAAGAGGGAGGGGAGAGGAAGGAGAAGGGAGGGGGAGGGGGAAGGGGGAGAGGGAGGGGAGAGAGTGTGTATGAACACTACCCAGAAGACCACATTTGGGAATCAGTTTTCTCCTTCTACCAAGTGGGCCCTGGGGATCAAAGTTTTTTTTGAAGGCTACATGCTAGCACCTGTACCCCCTGAATCATCTTGGAGGTCCCTGATTGTCCTTAGATAGTTCCCCCACCTGGTGACACTAGATGGATGGAATTATTGCAGATGTGCTCAACGAGTGCAGGACCTCAGAAGCAGAAACCTGGGGAGAGCAAAGAAGTGTAAGACCCAGGGCCAGAGAAAGAGAAAGGGGCGTGTGCGCGTGTGTGTGCATGTGTGTGCGTGTGCATGTTTGTGGTGTGTATGTGCGTGTGTGTGGTGTTTGTGTGTTTGTGTGTGTGTGTGTGCTTGTGTGTGTGTGTGCATGTGTGTGTGTGTGTGTGTGTGCATGTGCATGTGTGTGCATGTGTGTGTGTGTGTGTGTGTGTGTGTGTGTGTGTGTGTGTGTGTGTGTGCTGGGGTGACCCAGATCTGCCCCTTTAGAAGGGAACTGCTCACCTCTCAGCCACTGGACAGTTGCTGGGTTCTGATAGTTCCTGGCCAAGAGTCTTCTCTAGGACATGGTCCTTGTTTGAAGGGAACTGTCCAGGGTTATAACTCCATGTTAACCAGGGTAGAACTGCCAAGACCCACTGTGGACACCTCTCACAGACCTTCCCAACAGCCAGCTCTCTGTGGAGCCGCTCACAGCCCTCACTGTAACTGAGCTCTGCTCCTCTAACCTAAGGCTCCATCACCAGCCCTGGCTGCAGTTCCCTTAGCTACGCACCAGGAAGGGAGTTCCTGAAGGTGAGCCTTTACCCCAGCCTGTTCCCGAGATCTGAACCTGTGGGGAAGGAGCCACAGGAAAGAGAAGAAAGGAATGCAGAGGACGGAAGAGATCCCAGAAGAGGAGAGCAGGTCGCTGGGCTGTCTTTTGCAGTGGCTGCTGAAAGTGTTCCTATGGAAGAGGCGGGTCCTGACTCCTTCCAGGAAAAGTCAGTATGGTCAGGGGGTGTGATCTCAGCTGCAAGCGAAGGACTGGCTGTGTTGCATTCTGGGCTCCCTTGCTGGGTTTGGCATCGTGGTAGGGGTGGCAAATAACTCTAAAAGCTTGAGGGGGTGCGGGAGCGATATCCTGAAATTCCCTTCAGTTAAAGAACTTCCACTCTCTCTCTCTGGGTACATTTGCTGCTCTGAGATTCAATTTCCCCGATAGGGGTGTGTTTTCAGGCCACCCGTGTGTGATTAATTCAGAGGAGGCAACTTATCTGTTGTGATCTAAATGTGTATTTGTTTTACCCCCGAGCCAACAAGACAATTACAAATGTCGTCTCGCCCGCAACCGTGGAATTGGAAATGTGATTGTCAAGGCGAAAGCCACAAAGCACAGGAGTTACAGGCTCTCTGCTGACACCCTTGGTCAGGATCACATGTAGGACTTAGGAAGTGCGATTTTTCTTTCTTTCGCTAGAGATGGCGAGCATTCCCCTGCTCTGTAGAAGTAACAGTAGACTTTGGGACTTGATTCAACCCAGAGTTCTCCCTGGAAGCAAGCAGAGTATTATGACTGTCTACAGGATTACGTGTCACTGGTGTTCCAAAAATATAATACTCAGCCTTTTCCATCTGGGGTTTTCTTTGTCTCCAAAAGCACTGATTCGTCCCCATATCTGGCAGAGACCCCATGACTGGAAGCTGAGCCAACAGTCTGTGCTGAGCTCAGGGTCTGCAATGGGACTGGTGTTGAGTGGAGAAATTCCAGGACAGAGCTTCCATAACTGTCCTGGGGAAAGAGGTGCCCAGTGGGCCACAGAAGCACAGGGCTCTCACACTTGCCTGCTTAGGATGCTGTTAGTCCGCTACAAGATTGTGCTTAACGCTCGTAATAAATATTTCTGTGCTTCTCGGGCCCAGGTCAGCTAACGTTCTGAAGGAAGAGGTGCTAATGAGAATATACCGGTAACAGAGCCGTCTTTGTTCCTAAGCTGTTAAGCTGAGAAGAGTGTGTCTTGGGTTATGCCCTCCGAAGTGACAATCCTGAGTGTTCACGGTATCTTGGGACAGCTCCTCGGGGAGCCATCTTCTATCATTTTCTCGTAACTGTCACTCTAATGCTCGTGGAAGGGAAACTTTACTGTCATTTGCATCTTCCTCGATCTCATTCAGTGATTATGCTAAGTACCTAATACCCGGCAATAAAATAGTCGTTGCTTAAAGTGGCCATCGCAGCGTCTATTGTCTCTGACTGTGCCTAGGCCAGTAACAGCATCCAACCAGGCCTGTAGCAGGAGCAAACAAGCCAAGAGGGAGAGGGAGGAGTTTAGTCAGGCTAGGTGAATGGGAGAAGGACCAGGACACTGAGCAGACTGAGCTGGGGCACAAAACAAGGCAGGAAATGGAGTGCAGTCACCCAAGGGCTGAGCTATGGGTGAAGCTTGATTCAAAATACTGTTCTCTGACGGGATGGAGTGAGTTCTCAATTAAAGAACAACACTGGCTCCTTCCTGCTCTCTGGCTTTCTATCGCCCTGTGTGACCTCTTCCACAAGCATGGCAGACCACAGCCAGCCTCTAGGAGGTCCTCAGCGATGCTGACCAGGTGGGACGCTGGCAGAGGCAACAGTGGGCTGGGTGGGAACGGGAGGTGCTGAGAAGGTGGCTGTGCTCCAAAACTATGAACCAAGCAGGCCTTTAAGAATATTAAAGTTGGGGGTTGGGGATTTAGCTCAGTGGTAGAGCGCTTGCCTAGCAAGCGCAAGGCCCCTAGGTTGGTCCCCAGCTCCAAAAAAAAAAAAAAAAAAAAAAAAAAAGAATATTAAAGTTGGTATAAGGTATTTTGTTGGAGCAATAGAAAATACATTAATATACATAGCAGTTTCTGTGAATTCCCCCCAGTAACTATGGTAATGTTTATACACAGAACATCCTGAAAAAATTAAATTCGAGTCTTTGAATCACATAAAAAATTTCATGAATGACGATGAACACAAATACGAAAACTCCGGGGAAATGCGCATTCTTAGGTAGTCGCCACGATGCATCTTTTGTGCGGCCCAGCCCTTTGGGACTCAAAGCTGGTAAATCACAGAGGTTAAATCTGCAAGTCCCAAAGCCCTCTGTTTTGTATATAAGCTACAGGCTTGGTTTTTTTGTTTTGTTTTGTTTTGTTTTTAGCTAAGTTAATTAACTGGGCCGTAAATGGGATGAACAACATCCAAAGCTTGACTTGACTCTTTAAAAACTGTGCACGTTGACCAGAATTGTATTTAAAAACCCAGCAACCAAAGTGCTGGCCCTGTACAGTGCCACAGAAACATTAAGGGTTATTCATACCAAAGGGTATTAAAAGGAAACCCAAACTCCTGTGTTTACCAGGACAAAAAGAAAATCGATTGAGGTTCCCAATTGGCAGGTGAATCTACAGAAAAATCCCAATATCCATGCATAGTGGGATATTCTGAAATAAAAGGGAAAGAACGTGCCACTTGTAGCAACACGAATGGAGCTGGGAGATGCTATGTTAAATTCAACAGGCACGGAACAGGGTGAACGAGTTGATCTTGTGGAAGAGGGTAGTGGCCACTAGAGGCTAGGCAGGGGAGGGACACGGGCAGGGAAGGTGGCAGGAGCATGGCTACCCAAGCATGGCTGGGCGGGAGTAAGTCCCAGTGTTCTACAGCAGGAAGGTGGCTGCGGTTCTTGACAACTTGTTGACTTTTACTGGTAACTCCCAGAGGGGTTTGTGGGCTACAGGTACAAAGAAATGCAATGCTTTGAGCACTAGGAATGTTAATTGACCGTTATATACCGTATACATACATCTAATTATCACACTTTTCCCCGTAAGTGTGTGGAATCATTGAGTGGGGAAAAGTAAAATTTTAAAGTCTGTAGGTAAAGCGAAGTAACCTTATCATTAAAATGTGTTGATGGAGCTCACAGCATCCCTCTGATGCCTCGAATGGCTCAGCTTCTCCTCCTTTAGAACCAAGACCACAGTTGTATAGGCAGCGGGTACTTTACTCCTTCTTTAAAAGGGGAACAAAAACACCCTTGGCAGGGAATAAGGCGGCAAAGTTTAGAACAGAGACAGAAGGAACACCCATTCAGAGCCTGCCCCACATGTGGCCCATACATATACAGCCATCCAATTAGACAAGATGGATGAAGCAAAGAAGTGCAGGCTGACAGGAGCCGGATGTAGATCTCTCCTGAGAGACACAGCTGGAATACAGCAAATACATAGGCGAATGCCAGCAGCAAACCACTGAACTGAGAACGGGACCCCCGTTGAAGGAATCAGAAAAAGGACTGGAAGAGCTTGAAGGGTCTCGAGACCCCATATGAACAACAATGCCAACCAACCAGAGCTTCCAGGGACTAAGCCACTACCCAAAGACTACACATGGACTGACCCTGGGCTCCAACCTCATAGGTAGCAATGAATATCCTAGTAAGAGCACCAGTGGAAGGGAAAGCCCTTGGTCCTGCTAAGACTGAACCCCCAGTGAACATAATTGTTGGGGGGAGGGCGGTAATGGGAGATTGGGGAGGGGAACACCCATAGAGAAGGGGAGAGGGAGGGGTTAGGGGGATGTTGGCCCGGAAACCGGGAAAGGAAATAACAATCGAAATATAAGAAACACCCAAGTTAATAAAGATGAAAAAAAAATCTAAGAAAAAAAAACTGTGTGGATCCAGAAAGTAGATACCTTGCTTCCCTCCTTCCGTGGGCTGCATATCTGAACAGCACCATCAGAAACTGGATGTGATGGCGGCCGTGGATGTGTTTCATGTGCATGGACTTTTCTAAAATACTGGAATTTAGTTGGCGATGTTGAACTGAGAACTCTTTCTAGAAAGCCCGGGTTTCACTCTAGCTCATGAGGAGCAGCTAAGGTCCCACGGGGAGATCCTCTGATGATGGATGTCTCCAGCCTGGCTTCCTGCCTGCCCACGTCTCCCATTCACTTTGCCCCTAACTTCTAAATAGTTTATGCTTGAAATTGTCACCTGGAACATGAGGTCCTTGGAGCAATCCAGATGCTAAAACCATTCAACCCTCAGTGCTAAAACTTTAATGTGTAATGTTTTCCTCTTGTGACGGATACTCCTTTCTATTTGGGGCCTGGGCAGTGCAGTTTGAAGATTCACAGGGAAGCTCTACACTCAGTTATCATCTGTCACTTCTGTTGATGACTTCCTCTTAGTGAGTTATTTATGCAACTTGGAAAAATAGCTGCAGTCAGAGCATTTATTTATCCGGTCCCCGTTGTCACCTCCCACTCTGCTCCCTGTTTCGTAGACGCCTCTGTCTTCCCTGTTCCTGCAGGAGCTGGCTCTGGGCTATTGCCCTCTCTTTCCTCCAGCTCCATGGTTTATGCGATAATGTCTGTATCATGCGTTTTCTTGTTCTTTTTAGCTTGAAAAAAAAAATGTGTCATAGATGAATAAAGTGCGTGACTGAAAAAATGAACACGGACCAATTTCTGTTGCCTCCGTAGACACATACACAGAACGCCATTGTAACTATTTTAACGTATATGAGGAAATTAACTTTCACGCATTTCTTCATTTTGCATTAAATAAACAGTTCGCTCAGCGGAGACTTACTGGGTGCCTGATGTTATACTCGTTATCCGTGACTCTAACGTATATGTTAAGAGAACAGCCAGGTGGTAAGTGAACGCCTTGTGGTGTCTGGTTGATCCTACACTGGGAGGAACAGAGAGGCAAGGGAATAAATGCTGTCACATCTGTACTAGCAGGGGTGGGCAAGCTCCGCCCCTCTGGAGAGTGACATTCAAGCAGATACCTCAGGGAAGTAAGGCGATGTTTTGAAAGCTTTCCTGAATGTGGGGACAATCTCACAAAGAGCTCAGGACTCTACGTGTCCATCCAGACGCGGCCATGGCCAACCGTTGATCTAGTTCTCTCAGTCTTCTCTTCCTCTCCTCTCCCCATCTCACCCCTTCTGGAGCAGGGCAGTCCCTACAGATCAGCAGTTCTCAAACAGTGGGTAAGAACCCCATTGGCAAACCTCTAGTTCCCCAAAATACTTACATTAAGATTTTTGACAGTTGGAAAATCACAGTTATGATGTAGCAATGAAATAATGTCATGGTTGTGGGCCAGCACAACACGAGGGACCGTACTGAAGGGTCACAGCGTTAGGAAGGCTGAGAACCACCGCTGTAGAGTACAGCAGAAGGAAATGTAGTGCAGGCAGCCTTGTGATTCATGGGGCACCTGTGTTGGACTCTTCTAGAAGAATGTGAATTTTAGGAGTGTGGTCTAACTAATTTGTAAGCATCTGAATGTCCAATCAGGGGCCGATTTGCATTTACGGGGCCTGGCAGGGGCCCTGTCTCTGCTGCATGTATTAAAGTATTCCAGGTATCCATCTGGATTAGTATGAGTAGTCAGGCGTACTCATTAGAAGGGATAATTTTATAGAGAACTCTGCCGACCAGTGATAAAAACATTCACTTTGCAAACTGCACCTCAGTAATGACTTAACTGTGAGAGTTGCCATTCCTGTGTGTAAACAGTTTCCCACTTTCTCTTTTCTAATTCTGGTTGAGAGCACCTCACCGGCCCTCTTCTCATGAGAGGGCGGTCCACCACTGAGTTCTGAGTGAATCCCATTCATGAGTGCTTCCTTGACAAAGTTCACCTTAGTTACAGCAGCAATTGGTTCCCACTTTCGCTGTGGTTTTTAAGTCAACAACATACCGTGTAACACTACTCACAACTTTCTGCCTCTCACTTCCTGTT
This sequence comes from Rattus rattus, assembly GCF_011064425.1. Lineage (NCBI taxonomy): Eukaryota > Metazoa > Chordata > Mammalia > Rodentia > Muridae > Rattus > Rattus rattus. The sequence goes on along the minus strand of NC_046164.1, from coordinate 9,862,620 downwards.
CACTCAAATCCCCCTTAAAGCTCAGCTTATAAACCATACCTTTCCTGACTAAAAACATTACCCCAAGCCGTGTTAACCCAAGGCCTGACACTCCACTTTTGCTCTGTGCTCCTTCTCTTTATAGCATTTACCAGGGCCAATTGCTGACTCAGTTTCTTGTTAATTGCCTCTGTCACCAGAGGTCTTGATTTCTTACTGCTGTAATTCCTAATTCTGCATTGGAGCGAGGGACAAAGGAGTCGCTTCACAGTTGTCAAAGTGAGCTGCCAGGCCAAATTCAAGTTCTCGGTGCCTGTTCGCCACAGTAAGCTCTCACAAGGAGATCGACGTCAACAGGGAATGTCTGACCAGACACTTTGCTTTGGCTGTGGGCTTGCTTTCTTTTAGGGAAGAGCAATTTGAAGATTTATTGAGTTTGTCTGAATCCTTCCTTGTAAAAGTAGGAGCGCTTGGTAGTGAGTGCCATCTAGGAACATATAGGAAATATAGAATTTCAAGGTCCCCAACCTACTTAATTAGACCCTGCATTTTAATATATGTGATTCCGAGAACACGGACAGTTCTTAACCAACTTGATGTTTAGAAATCAGGAAAGTGCCTCCTGACCTTGTCACTGGTTTTGGACATCATCATAAAGGATGTGTTTTTAGTGTAATCCTGTTATTTCTCCTTTGTAAGCCTGAAAGTCGATGTGAATTTTTGAGTCAGTCATTTAATCTGTAGGTTTGCAATTTTTTGGTTAGTTTTTCCCTCTCTGGGAGGGGAAATTGATATCTCTCTCTCCCTTTCTCTCTCTGCCTCTCTCTGTCTCTCTGTCTCTCTCTCTCTGTCTCTCTGTCTCTCTCTCTTTCTCTCTCTCTCTGTCTCTCTGTCTCTCTCTCTTTCTCTCTCTCTCTGTCTCTCTCTCTCTGTCTCTCTCTCTCTGTATTCAAGCACACACCAGAACATATCTGTAGATCTCTTCAGTCCCACTCTTCTCCCCTTCTCTAATCCTAATCTTGTAGTTATCTGTAGAGCTTCTGATAGAACAGTTTGACCTTCTCAGGAAAGTGGTGACCACATTCTGTTTGAAGGGAACGACTCTTAGCTTTGGTCCCCTGAAAATACGTCAGCTGGTGTGTTAGTTGAGTTAAGAATAGTTATCTGGATTCTTACCTTGTGCAAGCATAGTACGAGATCATAGATTTATTTAGTTCTAAGGACAACCCGGTAAGACGAAAGTGGAAGTGATTGGTCATCGGTCAAGTCACCAGTTACCAAGTGAAGAAAGTGGAGTGCCAGTCTGGGTGCCTGTCTGTCCCAGGGCTTATGTGCTTCACCGTTTGGGAGAAAGGATCTTGAGAGTTTTCTTGTACCTATCAGAGAGAAATTATTAACTAAATGCAGGCAATCGCATGCACCTCCGTGGGTCTCAGTGGAGAAACAAACCAGGGTGTAAGGAAACCTGAGCCATGCGATCAAGCTCTGTCCCTTCTGAGACTCCTCTCTTAGCCTTTGGATACTGAAGGCTGCGAGGGCCATGTTCTGTTGGGGAGACCAGCCAGAATGATTAATAAGTTGCATTTATTATTCACTGTGACTACTAACAAGCAGAATGACACAAGGCTGTTAAAATTGCACTGAAACCACCCTCAGGAAATCATTAACATGCATGCAAAGAAGGCAGCACAGTGTGGGGATGCCAGTGACTCGGTGGGGGCGGGGCAGGGCAGGAGTCAGAGCCTGTGTGTGTGTGTGTGTGTGTGTGTGTGTGTATGCATGTGTGTGTGTATGTGTGTGTGTGTGTGTGCGTGTGTGCATGTGTGCATGCACGTGTGTGTGAGTGTGTGTACATGTGTGTGTATGCATGCACGTGTGTGCGTGTGTGTGCATGTGTGTGAGTGTGTGTGTGTGTATGTGTGTGTGTGTGTGAGTGTGTGTGTGTGTGCGTGTGTGTGTGTGTGCGTGTGTGTGTGTGTGTGTGTGCGTGTATGTGTGCATGTGTGCATGTGTGTGTGTGTGTATGTGTGTATGTGCGTATGTGTGTATGTGTATGTGTGTGAGTGTGTGTGTATGTGTGTGTGTGAGTGTGTGTGTGTGTGTGTGTGTGAGAGAGAGAGAGCTTGTGCAGGCACATGTTCCATTGTCTGCTTGTGCTGGATGTTTTACATATATTATCATATCCTGTCTTCATAGCACACCAACCTGGTGGGATTAGTTCATGATTTTTCAAGAGGTTTCGAGCTAAGTGCTTGCCCTGCTAAGTGTGACAGTTAAATTATTGACCCAGAGAAGTAGGTTTCCATGAGGTTCACACAGCTCCCAGGTTTGACTTCTTCCCGGTTTAGCAATTTGGAGAAAAATGGGAGGTACAAATGATGATATTTTTAAGACTATTAGAAATAGGAATTTTGTTTCAATATGTTTATTTTGCAAAAGCAGATATTTCCCCGTCTTACTTAAAATGATCTCTTGGTTCAGACTAGATGGTCACAGCGGATGTGAACTTAAATGGTTTCCAAAGACGTCCACGGCTCTCTAAGAAACCAAGAGTGGCGAAAGGTTGTGCATTTATGGTCAGACACACCATCCGTTGCGTGCCCAGTCTTGGTGGGAGATCCATGAATTCACTTTATTCTAGGGAAGACCTGGCTTTGCCCAGAGGCAGGTGGAGCTCTGCACATCCACATATGAGCCTGCAGTTCCTGCCTTGCCATTACTCCACCCGGCACACTGATCTGCAGCAGACCCACTGAGCAGGAGCCCCACGGGGGCTTCATTCCTAGGAACTGCTGAACGCTGGGAATTAACATTCCACACTGATTTACCCGTTCTTGGTCTAGGTTCCTACCTAGACCCAGGAGACCTTGATCCAAAGAGTCAGACTCCTGACATCCTGATGAAACCATATTTCTTGCCTTAATTCTAGGGATTCTGAAAGTCTGCAAGAGAGAAGAATCTCCTTTTTTACTTAAAACATGCACAGTGATGTGCACAGTCTCAAGCAGCCGGGGCCTCTCAGTCACCTCAGAAGCATGCTGGCTTCTGCATTCCACAAAATGGTTTCCGCAGTCTTTAATGAGGCAGCTCTAGGAACTGCCAGGGAACCTTCAGAGGCAGATTGAGTGCCTCTCCCCATTTCCAGTTTCAACCGGTGGCTCCTCCCTAAAATTAAAGACTTCCTGGGAGTTGTAGCATCAGCCCATGGTCTCTCTCACAGAGGGACCACACGTCCTGGTACTTGGGGGCATCACTCATGTATGTGAAGTTGCCAAGGCTTCCAGAGAAATCATTTAAACCTGAGTGACGACGCAGGGAACAATGAAAAATGAAACAGGGAGGGCATGGGGGGAGCCTGTCTGTGGCACTTTTTCTAGCCTGGCCTTCATACAGTCTTCCAGCCAGTCCGTAATGACAGTATTTCTTCGTCTCCCAAGACAGGCCGCAGAACCCTGAAACGATTTGTCATCTTGATTCCAGTTGAAATGAAGCATTTTGTACTGTACACACAGAAAAAAAAATATAGGAGTCTTTAAAGTGGATGAACAGTCCCGTATCCACAGCAAAACTACCGTGTTTTATGTTTGCCTGAGAATGACCGATCACAGCCGCTGTGCAGCCAGGATGTAGCTAAGCCCAGCTGCAGTGTCCTAGTCTGGAAGTAGAGCTCTATTTTCTGAGCATTTTCAGTCGGTGCTGTAGTCTCCATTTTCTGCAATAGAAGGTGGAAGGCATTGGCACAAACAGGAGGCATTCGGTGGTGGCAGTGGCTGCCTGCTGGGTGGCTGCCTTGGAGGGGAGTGATGGATAATCACTTCAGTCTGCTGGTGCTGCAGCCTGCCTCCCTGGAACCCCCTGGAAGAACATTAGCATTTTCCAGCTGCTTCTGCGAAGAGCAATCTGGGAGGAAGATCAGCGCCTTCGTGATTAATGGGTCTTGATTTGGAGGAAGAACATTGAACAGCTTTTCGAGGGGTCCCACTACAGCTTTAGGGGAGACCCCGGGGCTGCCCAGATTTGTGCTTAGCTCGTTTTGTTCCTTGGGTCTAAGACCTGGAACTCTAAGACATGAAGACAAGAAGAAACAATCACAGGAGAGGTTGTGTGGTGTTTCGAGAAACTTGTAGCGATCCTAATCACAATGAACACTTTTTGACGTGTAGTCAGGGCTCACCTCTGGGGCTTTGAGACTTGTCGGCCACGGAAGTGACTCTAGAAGGGATTGATCTTGGTTAAATGCTTGGTAGAAGTCTTCTTGGTATTTTTGGTAAGTTCTGAATAATGGACACAATGGGTTTCCACCAAGCCTCACAAACTACGCCATAGCTAGTGCTAGAATCAGAGCCTGACCAAGTAATACTCCATTTCTAGTTACTGCCAGCTCAGGTTGTCGCCTTTTCTTCCCTTGCCCGTCCCTGTCCCCGTTGCCTGTTTCCTGTTCCTGATTCTTTTGAGATGATGTCATTGCTCATTTATGTGCTGTGGACTCGAGGCAAATCGCTGTTCAGTTCCTGGCAAAATGGGAATGATTCTAACCTCGAATTCACAAGAGTGGTTGAGAGCACTAGATTAGGCAGAAGCTCGTTTCTCATGGTTTCGAGGGCTACAAGTTCAAGATGCCACGATGGTCGTCCTGGTTGCAGCTCATAGACTTCTCATGAAAGAGAAAGAACCAAGTGCTCTTGTTGTCTCTCTCAACAAAGGGCGCTCCACCTTCAGGAGGTCACCGCCCGGAAACACCGTCACACCAAGAGTGACACACACACACACACACACACACACACACACACACACACACACTATGCATTTCAGTCGTATTCACCCCAAACACTCTTCTCCATCAGCTTCCTCTCTCCAAATAGATTCTCCTTTATTCCCCAACCTCTCTGTTAATCTAGATTCTGTATAAGACAGAAAACATGTACTTGTCTTTCTGAATGTGGCTCATAATACAACCCAACCCCTAGATCCCTCAGGTCTCTTGCAAACAGCATAGCTTCACACACTAATGGCAGACTGCTTCTCCCTTGTGTGTACCTGTCATGATTTCCCTTATCCGCTCACGTGTTGATGGCACCCAGCCTGAGATGCATCCCTACTAGCGGGTGTTCCCGAGGCCATTTGTTGTTGCCGTGGAGAACTGTTCCACTCATGGCCATAGCACAATGTGTTTTGTTATTCTCCTGCTGATAGAATTGTGGCTAACCTGGACTACATGGCGAACCTGGACTATTGTGAACAAAGCCGCCGTCAACATTTCTACAGTATTATTTTTATAAACTACCTGAATCAGAGAGTGAATACGCATCTAGATTTGTAAGAACTGACGTTAATTGGTCTTGAGTTGAATGGTAAATACTTTTAACTGGTTTTGCTAAGAAGATAGGGGAGGAAGAGGAGGAGAAAGAAGAAGAGGAGGATGATGATATGAGGGAAGAAGTGGGGAGGGGGAAGAGAAAGAGGAAGGAAAGGAGGAGGAGGAGGAGGAGGAGGAGGAGGAGGAGGAGGAGGAGGAGGAGGAAGGGGAAGTAGCGACTGTCAAATCACCAGTAAAGGGCTAAGTTGCTGATTCCATGGATATAAACATTCCCACCACGGTCACTTACAAGTTGCCTCTGTGAAGTCACTTAGTGCTGAGATGTGAAGAGAGCACAGTGCACCCTTGTGGGTCACAAACCCATGCTAGACTCAGTCTCTTACCATTTGGCGGCATGCGTCTTTTTTGGCTTTAGCCATCTTGGTGGGTATTGGTATTATCACGTAGGGTTTGGATTTCCATTCTCTGGTGCTTAATCATAATGATTTCCTGCCCACTGGTTATTCATTCCCCTGTCTTGTGAAGGAGCTGTGGAAACCAAACCGTATGTTTGTTTGGTTTTTGGTTTTATTTTTCAAGACAAGACTTTTCTGTGTAACAGAGCCCTGACTGTCCTGGACTGGCTTTGTGGACCATGCTGGGCTGGAACTCACAGACACCTGCCTGCCTCTGCCTCCCAAGGGCTGGGATTAAAGTGTTGAGGGTTGGTCTGGTGCTGCTGTGTATTCAGATGCTAACTATTGGCCCCCGAGGTCTGGTTACCCTCAGTGGGGAACAGCTCCTCATTGGCGCTCACCACGTGATGCTGTGTAGATCTTACCCCCCAGTCGAAAGCTATTGGTTAAATAAAAATGGCCACAGCTAATTACTGGGGAGAATAGAGGTAGGTGGAGTTTCAGTTACTAGGCTTGGAGAGGGGGGAGTCACACGTAGGGACCATAAAGAAGAAGGAGAAAAGAAAGAAGCAGAAAGATGGAGAGAACAGGAGGTCACCATTAGACATGATGGACCAGGAGAACATGCCCAAGTGTCATGTCCTCTGAGGACAGACTGCTCGAGCAGAAATAACCTGAATGAGACTCAGGCAGCAAGAACTTGAGAGGTGCAGCTGGGAAGTAGTCAGGCATAGAGAAAAACAGAGTAGGGGTAATCCCCCATAGCTGTGCTAAACTGATTAAATAAATCCACAGGACTCTGCCTCGATTATTAGGGGACTGGCCGGGTCATTTGGGTAACCAATAGAGCTTATTAAAGTCCACACATGAGAGGAGCGCGCCACCATGTCCAGCAATCCAGCCTAATTTTATCTGGGAAGTTCTGTATGAAAGTATTGACGGTATTCTCTTCACTTGTTTTCTAACAGCCTGATCATTTAACTTTCTATAACTAGTGTATAGGTTGTTAAACATTGTTGTCAGTCTTTGGTGTGAAGCAGAGGTCAAGGCTTTGTTTTGTACGTGGCTATCCAGATGTTATCACATTGGTTGTGAGTTCTATCTCTCGGATCATGTTTGTCCAATACGGTACCAGCTCTGTCGCTCTTCAGTACACTCAGCTGCATTGGTTTTCTGGTTGGCGGCTATGCCAGGAGCATGTTCTGCTGATTACCATCCGTTAAAAGTTTTGAGGCCATGTAGTCTAAATTTTCTAACTTTGCTCTTTAAAAAAAAAAGTGTGTATGTGTCTATGCACTCGAGTGCAGTATCTACAGAGGCCAGAAGATGGCGTCAGATCCTCTGGAGCTGCAGTCTCAGGCTGTCGTGAAGGGTGGATGCTGGGAACCAAAATTAGGTCCCCTGAGTGAGTGAGCGCTCTTTACTACTGAGCCATCTCTCCAAACCCTGTACTTTTAAAGGGACCCTTTGAAGGGTCTGGGGGATGGCTCAGTCCACAGCACGAGTGAGGACTTTAGTTAGATACCAGCACGTGAAGAAGCTGGATACAGCACTGGGTGCCTGTCATTCCACCCTGGGGAGGCAGGGTAGAGGGGATCCCTGGGCTTGCTGACCAGCTAGACCAGATCCAACCTCAATGAGAGACACAATCTCAGAAGATGAGGTGGAAGGCAATTGAGAAGACAGCTGAGGTCAACCCCTGATTGTTCCTTCAAACATGTATGTGTGCACACAAAAAAAAGTTCTTTAAAAGAAAGAACCCTTTGTATGTCATTGATTCTGTGCCTTCATTTTTACCATGTTTCCCACTAAGGTAGATAGTCATTTCCACAGAAACCTTCTTACTTTTGGAAGGTAAAGCTTTCTTTTAAGCATTAGTATATTCTAATTGTAAAATTATTATAATGTTTATTATAAATACCAATCAGTAATTTCCCAACATTATTACTGAATGCTAGTATTATTACTTTGGGGCATTGGGATTAACTGATACAGGCTATATGGTTACTTAGTGAGGAAGAAATTAGTCTCCTGCTTGTAGGGGTAGTGAATAATATTAGAACATAATTCCTCAGGCAGTCTACCACTGCTCAGTACAAGAAGCAGGCTCGAGCTTTTAGTGGTTTGTATTCAGTTGAACATCTCAGACTGGGGATAGAGAGATGGCTTAGGGACTCAGAGCACTGGCTGCTCTTCTACAGGACCCAGGTTTGATTCCCAGCACCCACTTGGCAGCTCACAGTGGTCTGTAACTCCAGTTCCAGAGGATCCAGCTCAGGTATCAGGGACACGAACCATACACAGACAGACATGCAGACAAAACACCCGTCACATCAAACAAACAGACAAACATCATGTGGTTAAAAAAACATGTCAGCTTTTTTTCTGAGGACTACACACATAGAGATTCCAACAGAGAGCGTTTGAGATCACAGAGCCAATCCCATCCTTGGTTTTGACTTTCGTTCTTTCATTTTGTTTTGCTTTTCATTCTGAACCATCCAAAAGTTAAAAGAGAGCTGAGCATTGGCTATAATGTGGGCAGCATCGATTCAGAATTTAGAATTCAAAGTGAACTGCTTGTTTCTCATCATCTTGACTGGGGTCACCCACTCAGGTGAGGACTGTGCAACTCTTCTTCCCACGGGACCAGAAGTGTCTCGCGTATTCCTAGAGAGAGTAAGCAGGAGTAAGGAGGACAGACGTACGTTGTGTGCAGAAAGCTGAGAGGAAGAGGCAGGTCTTACAGATCCTCCGCTAAGCAGTGTAAGGAGTTTCCTCTCCACACACACAGAAGGGCAGGTCAAAGCATATCAAGGAAGAGGAGGAGGTAGGCCAGAGATGTTCTTCTGAAATGACAGATGTAGGTCCAGGGCAGGGATGCTGGAAGAAGGATCTTTCCTTATCCCTTTTGGCTAGCAGTACCCCACTTTGAACGTTTATTTTATAAGCAGATTTATTAATTTTATTTTAGGTGTATGAGTGTATTGCCTGCATGTCTGTGCATGTACGGTGTGCATGCCTGGTATCTGCAGTGTTCAGAAGAGGGTGCCATTTTCCCACATGGGTGCTGGGAGTTGAATCTGAGTCCTCTGCAGGAACAGTCAGTGCTCTTGACAGAGAAGCTGTCTCTGCTACCCCTGACCTTTCTTTAAAACTCCTGTGAGGAAGCTCGTTACTAAGTTACAGCTGCCTCTTTAAGAGTCTTCTGGTTAGCTGGTCCTTTCTATCTTCTCCAGATGCTCATGGGATAAATCTTCAAGTTATTTCTGCAGACCGGAAGTACTGAGTCCTTACATCTTTGGTCCTTAGCCTGCATTCACGAGTTCTTCACTTTCGTACATTATAAATGCACACATTTTTTTAACCTGCCCTGTGCCTGCTCCTCCATTCTCTTTTTATGTTACTAGCCCTTAGGGGTTTTTTGTTTGTTTGTTTGTTTATTTGTAGGGAACACACTCTTTCCTGCCTGGGCTATTTAATTAGAACACCTACAGTTTGAATGTTTAGGCTCCCTTTGAAAATCGTGTTACGACGTAATCCCCAGTATGAATAGTCTTAAGGCGTAAGACAAACTGCTAAGGTGTCAGGCCAGGAGGAGGACTCCGTTCTCCTGGATAGAATTAATGACTTGTAATGGGGCAGGAGAGAACTTGATGGGCTCCGTACTTCTTTCCCATCTCTTCCCCTCATAAGGATGCAGCATTTAAGGTACCATCTCTCAGCAGACACCAGATCTGCCAGCTCCTCAATCTTGGACTTCTAGGAAGAATTCATTTCTGTTTAGAACTTCTCTACTCTGAGGTATTTGGGTAGAGCATTCTAAGCCACAAAGGCAGGGGGACTAAGCATTCCCTCCTCTGTCTACTTTGGAAGCCGTAGCTTAGCAGGGAGATGTTTGATCCCCTGCACAGCCAAAGAACTTGAAATCCCTAAAATTAGGAATTTACAAAGCCTTTGACATCTAGGAAGGCAGTCATGAGATGAATGCATTTGTTTCCTGCTGGACTGTAATTTCAATCCCTATGGGCATTTCAAGTATTTTATTGATCCTAAGCTTAATATTCAATAGATTTTCAGAGAGAATTGGCAGCCAAATATTCCCTCGGTTCCAGTGACTTACTATCATTAGCGTAAACTCCAGAGTGGCTAGGTCTGTCTGGGTTCTCCGCTCCTAGATTGTCCAGATTTCTCTGAACATGGCGGCAGAGGCCATGGCGGCATGTCAGTGTGCCTGCCCAGGGGAGCTGAATTGTCTACTCCATAAAATAAAACGAAGCGATCCAGACGTCTCTCCGGACTCCTACAAATTACAATGAGTGATGGCATTTTTATTTTGCCCTCCTTATTTTCCATAATTAAGAATGAAATTTATTTAGCACACTATACTGGCTACTTAACTGCTTCTGCATTACTCAAGGTAATTGTTACCCAGAGTCAGCTCTTTTATGGCCTGCATTAAAAGGTTTATTTTTCTTTTGTTGTGGTTTCTTGGCTCTGCTTCTGGCATGGCTGACACATTAATAGGCACCAGATACTAAAAGTATTTGCAATTAAGGCGACGTGGTAATAAAGGTCACCTGTTTCAATGGAGCTTTTCTTTGAAAAACCTGCTTAAATCAATGAGCATTGTGTGTGGCCTATTCTCTGGGTTGCAGTTCCCTCCCCCACCCGAATCTGACTTTAAGTACTCTTTTTTTTCCTTGCAAATTTGTAGCAATAATAATCACATTAATCTTCAGCTTCCTCATTTCCCTCCGTAGCTGTCAACCATATTTTGAACCGGAGCTCCCTGACATAAAACAGTCAGAAGTAATTCCACCTATGTGAGATTCTATTCCATTCATTTAACCCAATAAATATTTATTAAGCATTTCTCAAAGTTGGGGCGGAAAGATGAAAGGGTAGCAGGAGAGACAGCTCGGTTGGAACAGTGCTTGCCGTGCAAACCTGAGGACCTGCCTTCCATCTCCAGGACACAGGACAACAAGTTGGGTATGGTGGCATCTACTTGTGATTCCAGGGTTGGGGAGGTGAAGGCAGATGAATCACTGGGGCTCTGCCCACCCAGCCTCTCCTGGTCTACCCTGAGGACAGGCCACTGAAGGAACTGTCTCAAAAAATCAAGATAAACAGTGCCTGAGAAATGCCTGAGGTCGTCCTCTGGCTTCCAAGTACACCTTCAATCCAAATGCATGTGTATACACACACACACACACACACACACACACACACACACGCGTGTATGTGCATATACACACATGCATGCACATGAATGCACACACATTCATGCACACATGCATCCATACACATATGCATACACATATGCATGCACATGCACATATGTCCATGTGTACATACACACAAATGCACACACAGATACACATATGCACATAAGCACATATGTGCACATATGTGCATGCACACACGTATGCACATATGCATGCACATGAATGCACACATATACGCACGTGCATGCACACAAATGCATATGAATGTACACAAGTGCACATGAATTTACACACAGGTACACACATGTACACAAGCATGCACATGAATGCACACACACATTCATGCACACATGTATGCATACACATATGCATACACATGCACATATGTCCATGCACACATACACACAAATGCACACACAGATACACATACACATATGCACATAAGCACATGTGTGCATATATGTGCATGCACACACATATGCACATGTGCTGCACATGAATGCACACAAACACACACCGATACACAAACACACATATACACAATGCAAGAGGTATGCATAATCCCTATGGGAAGCCACACTAAGTGAGAGAAACAGAGACCATAGCTAAACGTGGGATTAGTCCAACAACAGGGATGCTGGAGGCATAGGAAAGATTGTGCTCAATCCCATGTGGAAAGTTTGAAGGCATGGTCTTTAGAAGGATTTATAATTGTGTATGTACATGTTGTGTGGCCTATGTGTATCCAGAGGCCAGATGCTGATACCAGGTGTGTTTCTCAACCACCCTCACTGTAATCTTTGAGATGGGCTCTCACTGAGTCTGGGGCTCACTGATTATGTGGGCTGGCTGCTCGAAAGCCCCAGGAATCCCGTCTCTGCTTCCAGGACAGTACCCTAGATTTTTACCCATATGCTAGAGATTAGAACTCGAGTCCTCATGTTGCATGGCTGGCACTGTAAGGCTCAATTGACCCATGGGCGTTTCTGGAACAGGAGGCATGAGGCAGAAGATCTGTGGCGCTCAGCTTGCAAATGTAGTCGTCAAAGAACTCGCGTTTTACCTGCGTAGGAGGACCTTACCTGTTGGGAAGAAGAGGTGTTTTAAGGTGACACGATCAAGATTAGATTTAGAAAGATTGCTCTGAAAGCCACGCGCAAGAGCTGTCACTTCTCGATTGTAAGGGAATACGTGGTCAGCAGCCAGGTCTTTATAAGTTGGGCGGAGGGAAGTATAGATTATTGAAATTATCCTTAGGTAAAGCTACTCAAATAATAAGAGGGAAAGAGAGGGTATCAGGCTGAGACCCACTCTGCTGCCAATAATAAGAAAGTGGGGGACTGACAGCCTTTTGCATTCTCTGCCTGTTGTCTTAGGAGAGCAGTCAGGAAGTCACCTGCGGTCCCTGACAGCTGTGATATCTTGTGGTTTGGCCAACAGGATGTTATTTTCTTGCCTTTTGCTCCCAGATAGCACAGATAGGAGTGGGATGGGTCCCCAGGTTTGTAGTTTGAATTGTCTGGTCTCTTGAGGGATCCTCTGACACACCGTCTCTGACAGATCTGAAATTTCGTATCCTGGGTTTGTGCTTAAATTAGCTTACATTTAACTTAATTACCTCTAACTTTTGAGTTTACAACTTGAGAAGCCTAAAGGCAGACATCACTCTCTTGTGTCTCTGCTGTCCTTTCTGGATGGAGGGCATATCTTTAGGCTGTTTGAATTGGCAGTCTTCGTGCACTTCATGATCCCTAGGCATCTATGTTTCTATTTATTCCTGACCTTAGAAACTCCTTTCCATTTATCTAGAGAGTTATCGACACTGCAGAAGAAGTAGTAAGATACGTGGTTAGGTCCTGGGGCTGTCTGAAGGGTAGGCCTTTTCATCTAATGTCAGAATGCATAACACGGTTTCAAAAGACTCGGTACTTGTTAAGAGCTCAGAGGATCAAATACATGGAAATATTTATCCTGTTCTTAATATGGTCTGCCATAATCCAGGTTATTATAGCACATAATAAAGATACTTAGTATTAATTAGCAAGAACTAATAAAAATAAATTATGGTTAATAACTATGGTAGATATTCTTATGGCCAGAAAGTTTTTTTTTTTTTTTTTTTTTTTTTTTTTTTTTTTTTTGCCAAATCTGATGTAAGACACTGGGCTTTCGCCGTCAGTGAGAGCACACCTTTCCACACTAACACAGAAGGCAGATAGATGATGGACTGTGTGAAGGCTGGAGACCGAGGAGTAGAGAGAGACCCTGAAGGTACTTAGAGACCAATTCTGAAAAACCACAATGATAAAAGGATTACAGGATTCCCCGCACTGCCTACATTTTTAAAAGTATGTGGTTAGTTCAGTTTTCTATGGAGGATCTCACAGCACCTAGAAAATGATTCTCTCTGAAATTCATAGTGAACTGTCACTGTTCACTTCAGAAAGTGTTTATATAAAGGCTTAAAGAAAGAAATAAACAGAGTGTTTCCTCCCTATCTGCATGCAGATTTGCATGCTTAGCATACAATTTGCATAATTTGGTGTCAAAATGAACAAGATCTTTTTAAATCTTTGCGTCTTTCTCACCAGCTTTTGAGGCTTCCTTTTCTCCTTCCAAAGACTAAGCCAGGTCCCCCCACCCTCCCATTTTCTTTCCTTCTCCATAGTCTCCAGAATAAACTATGGCTGTGTGAAGTCAACCTCAACTTTGGGGAAGGCAGAGAGATTTCTTTTTATCCGTGTGTGCATGCATTGATGACGGGTTGGTTCAAGAGAGCCTTTGCATGTTGTTACTCCAGGCTTCTGTGTGTACGTGAGCTGTGTGAAGGGTTGCATGGAGGCTTCTAGCTGGGAAAAGCCTGACTCAGCAGAATGTGGACATCCCATATGTACTGCCTGGCTTGAAGAGTAGTTCTATGATTGCTGGTTATATACGCTTGGTTATTATTGTTCATTCGTGTGTCTGTGGAGGCCAGAGGTTAATATCAGATAGTTTTCCTATTGTTCTTTACCTTGGATTTTGAGATAGGATCTCCCATTGGACTTGGCACTCATCTCAGCCTGATTGGCTGGCCAGTAAAGCCCTAGGCTCCACCTTACTTCTCCCCAGTCCTGGGGTTACCGATGTGCATCACCACACTCAGCTTTACCATGGGTGCCGGGGATCGAGCATTTCACCCACTGAGCCTTCTCTCTACCCCTGAGCTCTGTAAACCTCCCATGACCTATGTGCTTCAAATCGAGGAGGTATAAGGAGATACAGACACAGATAACATGCCAAAAGTATATTCTCTTGGCTTTTGTTTTGGATTTTTGGTGGAAGTCTTCTGGGTAAGAAGCTAAGAGGTATCTTATACAAAGTAGGTCCGAGTCACAGACTGAACCTTTGTCACTTTCTCCCTGAGGACTGCTGTCCCTGTCCCATGCTCTTTTCAAAGGCGGGAGTAGGAGGACAGGGGGGAGCAGTGGGTTCTTTCTAGAAGCTAACATTTGTTTACTTGCCAATCAACACATTTTTTTGAGTACTCCTCTATGAAAATGTTATTCCAAATACCGTGAGGAAAACTGTGGATGGGTGTGTGGAGGGGTGGGGTTCATTTAGATCCTTGAGTTAAACAAAACAAAAGCTCATACTGAGCTACTCGGATGCATTTAATCCGCCTTAGGAACAACTGCTCCGTAGCACGTGGATGGGAAGTTTCTATGCGTCTACCTGGATGATGATACAGACTTTAGCTTCCTTCCGTTCATTTCTGAAGTATTTACTAATGTACTATGTCGAATTATCAAAGACTGGGAAGTGAGCCGAGTCTGGTTTCAATCTGGGTTTAAAAACTGGGAGACAGACCAACTTGTCTTGGCACATTGCTAAAACTGACCTTATGATTTTAGTCTTCTGAAAGCCAGGGTTCAGACTGCCAGGGTATTTGACCAGCTTCCTGAGCTGCTGTGCCATCGGACAGACACACGCTCATCGGGGGAACAGGCTCAAACCTGTGCTAGGTCTTGGGACCTGTGGATCTTCTGAGGATGGTGGCCATGGTCACTCAGACTTTTAGGGTGAGAACCCTCCAGAAGACCAGTGAGCTAGGCTTTGTGTTGCTACAGAGCAGAGATGAGACATTCTGACTGAACATGGCATTTCTAGACTGATGGTGAGTTATCTAGAGGGATAACTAACTCAGAGGGATGTCCCCACACTGACATGCAGCCAGAGAAGCTTGGCATGAGAGAAGGCTCTCCTGGCCAGCTCCCGTGAACAAACTGGCCCAGAGCCTAACAACAACACATCCAACTGTAGGCTGCATCTTTTGAAGAATACTAAAGTCTTGTTTTTACTCAGCTTTTCATTTCTTCTAAGCTGTCTATCATCTATCCATGTATCTATCTATCTATGTATCTATCTATGTATCTATGTATCTATCTATGTATCTATGTATCTATCTATGTATCTATGTATCTATGTATCTATGTATCTATCTATGTATCTATCTATCTATCTATGTATCTATCTATCTATCTTCTATCTATTTAATATCTATCTGTCTATCTGTATATTTATCTACTATCTATCTATCTATCTTCTATCTATTTATCTAGTATCCATCTGTCTATCTAGCATCTATCTTCCATTTATCTAGTATCTACCTGTCTGTCTATCTGTCTATCTATCTGTCATCTATCTATAATTGAATGCTATTTCCTTTCATAAATTCTTCCCAAGTGAAATTATAAGTCATTCACCTTCCCTTTCAGTATGTTTCTTGTCCGATATATGAAAAAATAAATCTATGTAAGAACACTGGAAAGATTGAACTGGGGGAAAAATTCCCTTCACTTAAAACTGTAACTGAAAGGTCTGGGTTCCTCCCTGGTGGAAAACAAGGGTGTGGCAGTGGGGTGGATCCCAGCAGGAGAGCGAATTCTGCAAGGTCACCTGGGTACAGAAGCTGGACAGTGCCATCCCCAGGTCAAAACTAGTCCAAGGTCAGTGGAAGCATGGACTCTGGACAGCGCCGTCACCCATAGTCATCCTGGTCCGAGCTACTTGCTAATGATTCTGTTGAATAGATCAGTGCCCTTCTCAAGTGCACGCAGATTTAATCATTTGCTCCCAATTTGGATTTCCTCTTTCTAGGCTTCCATTTTTCACCTTACTTCATTCCCGTTCGAAGAGTATTTCTTAGAGCTGTAATATTTTCTGGTCCTAAATTCTCTCCTCTCTACCAGAGACTAGGTTCCTCTTAAAATTGTAGATAACGACGGCTTTTATCATTCAAACTAGCTAATAAGCATTGTGATACAGGTATGGTGGTCTTATCAACTGTCCCCTTCTTAAGTCTTACTTTGTACCACTGGGATGAAGGCAGAATAACCTGGGTTTAGCGTAAGTGACTATCTCTAACCACAGTGCCCTCTTGAAGATGTGCGCCAAGGGTTAAAATAGAAATGATTAATGGGCTTGAGATCTGCACGGTACTGTGGGGTCAGAGGGGTACTGAGAGCCTGGGAGCTCAAGTCTACCCAAACCATGATGTCTCCTCTTAGACACTCTCCTCATTAGCATACTTACCTCATTTCCTACACGGTTTTCCTTTCCCATCGAATAAAGATTAACAAGATTAAGCCCCCATAACGTTTTGATTTGAGAGTTACAATTTGCCACTTTTGAGTCCGCTAGGAATCTGCTTCTTTGTCTCCTTTTGCATCGGATTTTGACCAGAAATGTATCCCACCGCACATTCATTAATAATGCAAATTAATTATTTGCTCTCATTTTTTGTTCACAATGAAAGAAAGTAAAGAGTAGTTTATAGAGTTTACGCTCAAAAGTCAGTGTTAGGAGAGAAAGGTTTTGTTTTGAAATGTCTTTTATATACACGTGAGTTGTGTTAAAGTCTGAAATTATGTGGAGTTATAATTACTTTAAAAATTACCAACAATTAAAAACAAAACCCAACTTAACTCCTGGCCTAGACTACAACCATTAACTGTCAAGAAAGAAAATGGCTAAAACCTCTTTTTCTTTTTGTTTTCACAAACAAAAGCCTTGGTTGGCCCGTAACTCCCAGAACTCGGTGTTCTGGGATTAATGACTTGTACCACCATTCCCAGGACCCGTTTACTTTTAAAACTAAGTGTGAAACATGTTTTTGTTGCAGTCTGTGAACTTAGGCTGAATTCAGTATAAGGGTAAAATAAAACAAACAGAACTTAAGCAGGGTTTCTGTAGAATTTTGCAATTTTTGCTTTCTTTAAAAAAATAAAAACAAACAAACAAAAACCCCACAGAACTATTGTAAGGGTTTGGGTCTGTTTGAATCCCAGCTGTGGGATATGGGGCTGCTTCTCTGCAGCTGACTATAGTTTGCCTCGTGCTCTGGCAGAAGTGTGGTTTTCCCAGTTGCAGATAGTCTCCGCAGTTGTGTGATGTTTGGAATTCTGGGCAGATTTCAGAGGGTATATAAGTGCTACGGCCCCAATAGGCAGGTGGGTGGGTGGTCAGGGCGATTGGTTACAGTTTGTTAGTAGCCATGGTCAAAGAAGAAACAAAAAGAAAGAAAGTAGACTCAGGGTTCTCTCTCTCTCTCTCTCTCCTCCTTCTTTCTCTCCTATCTAATGATAGGGGGTAAAACTGAGGGCAGGGATAAAGGGTGGGAAAAGAACACAAAGTCGGAAAGACTGGCTACAGTTTCCTGTAGTTCATTGTTAGAGATCTTTAAAGGACATTTAATATGGTTAGCATCAAAATACTATGAAAAACATTGTAACATCAGTATTTCTAGAAACACCCAAAGATAACTGTACCAGTTAAGGTACAGTTTAAATCATGTGCTAGTATGTCAGAAGCAGCCCCTTGGAAGAGGTTTGAATGAGAGCCCCTGCAGGCTTTCTTCGGAAGACTGACAGAAGAAAAGCAGCTACAGGCAGGATGCCCATGGAGGTCCCAGGGACCTGCAGCCGGAGAGCAGACCCTTGTGTTCCTCATAGCGCATCCACAGACACATAATGAAATGAGGGTATGCTTGCTGGAGCTCTTGTCCTGGCTGCCACGTGTGTCATTTGGCTCGGGAAATGGAACAAGTGTGTTCCCAGGCAGTTCCACTCTCCCAACGCTCTCTCTCATGAATCCCTTGATGCTCCGTTCAAACTGGATTAGTAGCCAGTGCCCCAACATTACTGCCCTTGCCTCCTCTGCGCCTTATTTCTGTCTGTTCCATCTACGAGGAATGACCCCGCTAGCCTCCTAGCTGGTGTTGAAAGGTCCTCTGGGCTAAGAAGGAATTTTAAAGAGCTCTTCGTCTTCACTCCAATCAAATCAGAATGCTCCTTCTGGAACGTCTACAGCACTTCCAACTTCTTCACTGTGATCTAGTTTAGAAAGCAACTGTACACATTGTTTCTTCTACCAAATTTTAAATTCAGCAAGGAAGAAAGAAGCCATGGGGCGTGGGTTCCCTCGCTGTGTGTTTTCCTTCCTCCTTAACTGTACATAAAGCAGATGCTCAATCCAACTTGAGTTTCCCTGAAGCTAAGTTGCACTGCGTTCTGCAGAGCTGTTCAGTGGGAGTGCGCGTGCTCCCTCTGCAGACACCATTGGAAGGAAGTCAAATAAAGGTAGAGTTAAGGATCAAGAGTCACTTTACCCTTAAAGCCTCCAACCAAAACAATTATGTCATTGTACCTAGTCTAGTGGTAAGAGGACTCACGGTTGATGGCCATTCGTCAAATTCTCTGGAAGCACAGTGGTGGAGATTAGTAAGTGGGAGGTTTGCAGGGAATGTTCTCAGAGAAGTTGACAGGAAAGGAGTAATATTATGTCTCTACTCATCACTAGGCTCATAGTGATAACATATAATATGTAGAAATAACATGTCTATATATAAAAAATACTATGCATATTATATCACTTATACTATATATGTATATAGCATATATAAACACAAATATGTATACATAGTGTATTATAAAGTCTATATAATATATAATATATAATATATAATATATAATATATAATATATAATATATAATATATAATATATAATATATAATATATAATATATAATATATAATATAATAATATAGTATATCTGCATATATACTATGTATACATACTATATACTATATTATATATACTTTATAAACATACATATAATATATGCAATAATATGGTACATATGCATATATACTATATAAATACTGTATATACTATATATTATATATACTTTGTATGTACACTATATGTGCTTATATATAGTATACACACTATATACATATACTATATATACTATTACATATACATAATATATCACTATATACTATATACTGTATATACTATATTATATATACTTTATAGAGATACATATAATATATGCAATAATATAGTATTTATGCATATATACTATATAAATAAATATTGTTTTTACTATATATTATATATACTTTATAGGTATACTATATATACTTATATATAGTATGCACACTGTATACATATACTATATATACTATTGCACATACATAATATATCACTATAAACTATATACTATAGCTAATAGTATATATATTATATATAGTGTATGTGTAAAGTATAATGATATCATATACTTATATATACTATATATGTATATTTTATCACTATATACTATCTATAGTATATGCATATAGTATATAATATTATACATGCTACATATTATATTACATGTGATATATTATATACATGTATTATATATAGTACATATAGTCTATAATATATAGTTCCCTATAAAAAAGACACAAGGTGAAAATGCATAGTAAGTTCATAGACCAGGGCAGCATAAACAGTGAATGAAGGCACACGTGGAAAGCTGTGTTGTGGTGGGCACTGATACGGAAGTATGATACGATAAATAAGTGTGAGCTAACGGGAACAAGCTGGAGCAGAGGGACGTGTAACAAGACTGTGCGGATTCCTTGGCTGTGTCTGTGTGACGTCCTTTCCTATCACATGGAAGCCTTCAGTGGGGAAAGGGAGAAACCCTTAAAATGAGAGGCTTGTCCCGCTTTGCGGGTTTTCTGAGCCTCCCCCAGCGTGCACTGTGCAGTCTGCTAAGGTGCTCTGTCTTTGCTTTCGTATTCAGAGCTTGACAGGACCAATACTAGGTGAAGACAGGTGGAAGTGGGGTAGCCTCTTCCAACGCAGGCTTCAGCTATTCCTTGGGGTGTTCAGAACTGGTGGGCAGTATATGGAATTGCCCCGTCTTGAGAAAATTGGCCCCAAAGTTTGTTTCTGTCTTGAGTTTTAAGGAAAATGCTGGTAGCTTGGTCTACCCTATTTGCCTGGTTCCCGTAGAGTGATTAATTGGATCCCTATTACCTGCCAACGTTCTGAGTAGCAGGAGTGAGTGGCCTTAGTGGTCGGGCATCATGGCAGCGGCACTGCACCAACACACCGTGATCCTGTCTGGATAATTCAAAGACTCAGCCAAGGAGGAGAAACACGGAGAATGATGAACACAGTCACGGATACTTTCTGTTCGAGTGCACGTACATGGGTGTGTATTTACCGGCCACTCTTTTAATTACAGGTCCCTGAGCATGATTTTAATGTGGTTTTTCATGTGGTGCTCTGTGTCCTATCAGAATGGTGTAAGTATGTGACTATGTGAAGTAGGATGCTAGTTCAGAGTGTCTCGTGAAGCATGATTGCTTCTTCTTTATAAAAATTAGAAGTAACATTTCCCAGTGATTCGCTGTCCTTACGTTGAAGTCCTTAAATTGGCCTTTGTAGGTTGTTAGGCCGCAGATGCACACATTTTAGGACACTGAATTTTCAGCTCCTCTCTCTGATCGTCACCCGGACCCGCCTCCCTGTAACCAGCTCTACATTTCTGTTGCCTTTGGATTAATTTTTCAGTCTTAGATATTTTCCCCTGATACCCACCGTGGAAACGGGAGGTTTGAGTTTCTCGTGTTTTCTGGTCGTTTCTCCCTTGTGTCGTTTTGTAATACCTGTTTCCTTTGCCATCTTCCAAACATGGTTCTAACGCTGCCCAGTTTATGGTCATTTAAGACAACTCACAGTTTACAACTACACTCACTTTCCCCTGTAAATTTTAAGGGATTTTTGTGCTGTTAGCTCTTTTTTTTTTAATCATAAAGAACTCTTTTTTGCCCTGGCTTCTCCGGAGGAGAGGGGACAACAGTATCTGTGTCACAGAGTCATCCTAGGTGTGCAAGGGGGGAATTGTTAAGTTTCATTTACTTTGATTTTTGTGTATCACTCCCTAATCCCCCTCAAGCCTTCTGCAGAGCTCTCTGTAGTCTTTCAATGTTTGGTTCCTTACTTAGTATGCAGTGAACATGGTGAGGATTCATGGAGCCAACACCCCAGACTGTTGTATGAACAACGAAATCATTTTGCCGAGAAAGCAGTACATTCAGGACTCTAAATAAAACTACCCAACTGCGTGACCTCGGGCTACCATATTGAGCCGCTGTTTTATAATCTAAAATGAAAAAACTAGATTCGATAATCCCTCCGGTCTCTGCCAGCAATAGGATTCTATTATGAAGTCAAAGATACACAGAAAATGATAAGATTGTAGCACTCTTAACTGGCCCCACCATGGCCACTGCCTCCAGAGGGCTGCAGAATAACCGTCTACCCATCAGTGCGATGATGGTGACATTGCTCAGTGGGGTGAAGAAAAAGTTTGGTTAAATTATTCCCAGCAGTGGCCCGACCCTTCAGGACATCTGGTTGTAGTTTAGGGAACTACCACTAAATGTCGCTATAGGTCACGTATCTAAGAGGTCAGGAGCACTGTCTTAGGGCTTCTCTACCTGATATGTTAGAACCACTGGCTAAGTTTCTGTTAGATTTCGAAGTACATACCTTCTGTACTCAAACCCAAATACAGGATGAGATGGGATTAAGAGTGGTTCTGAAAAGAAAGAGATGAACCCTCAAATACTCCCCCTCCCCAGATACCCTCTCCTTTCTCCAGCACCTCTCTCCCTCTCTTAGACACTTGTTACTGCTGTGAACCAGATAAACCAGAATTTAAAGGCACTCTCAAGGCTCAACTCTGGCTTGGGCTCACATCTTCCTGACTTTTTCTCTCTTAAGAAGACAACTTACGTTGCAAGAAGAAATATAGTTGTGTGTAAAATTCTAGACACTGTATTTCCCCAATGAATAAAAATATGCAAGTATTTTCATATTTTCTATATGTTGTCATGGCAACACACAATTGGCTATGAACAGTGGTCTTTTATTTGATAAAGTATGGTATCTGCAAGGGGTACGGTATTTATTTTATTATTTAATTTATTAGTGGCTTAATTTACCTGAGCTGCTGTGGACATTGTTCGACAGATGGGCTTCCTCCCTCTGAAGTCCGGTTTCCTTAAAAGTCTCTGCAGGAAAGAGAGCAACGTTTGTTCCGTGTCTGCTGAGTTGACTGCACCTTGCGTTTTGCACCCACAATTGTATTTAAGATCGCAAACACTAGGAGATGAGGTCGTTGGTTTCCATTTCCAGACGAAGAAACAGAGGGCCAGAGGTTTAGTAATGAAGGTCTGTCTTTGGAGCAGAAAATTTTTGTGCTTCTGATTAACTATACCTTTTCTGTTAATTTGCATGTATAATTTAGGGTTCATTGTGTCTTTTACATATGAGATTTTTCTAACACATTGAATTCATCCATCTTTGAGTGTGTCGAGCAGTTACGGCTGCCCTTCAAAATGTTAAATTCTTTGATTAAACGACATAATGATAATTGTTCTGAATTCCAGCCTTAAGCTTTGTGATTAAAAAGTGGGACTTGAAGTCTCCCAGAGGTGTATTTACTCTGGGGAATAAACAGTGCTCTGTAACAGACAGAATGGCTACATTGTGCTTTGGTGCACCCTGTTGGGAAACAGTTCTCTGAACTTAAAGAGGAAAACAACAACAAAAAAATGAAGTAAAGCAAACAAAGCCAAACATAAACACACATGCATACACACACATACATATACATACACATAAGCACACATGCACACACACATATAAATACACACATATACATACACACATAAACACACATGCACACACACATATACATACATATACATAAGCACATATACACACACACATACATATACATACACATAAGCACACACACATATAAATACACACATATACATACACACATAAACACACATGCACACACATACATGCACACACATATACATACATACATATACATAAGCACATATACACACACAAAACACGCATGCACATACACATGCGGTCTTACACACATGTACACACACATACACACACAAAGTCTCTCTGAGAAAGCCAGTTTACGAAGTTCAGTAGGTTCCAGCCCCAGTTCACACATGTCCTGAGGACTCCAGTCATAGGCCAGAAAGAAAGGACTTCATCCATGTGCATTTTCCTAGGCACAAGGCTGAGAAACAGGGCCAGTTTCTTCTCTGCATTCTTTTTTTTTTTTTTTTTTTGGTTTTTTTTTTTTTTTCAGAGCTGGGGACCGAACCCAGGACCTTGTGCTTCCTAGGCAAGCGCTCTCTACCACTGAGCTAAATCCCCAACCCCTCTTCTCTGCATTCTTTTTGCTTGTCAGCCCCCCGGTATATGGCTGACACATTCTGGAAACTGAAACACGAGAGTTGGAAGAAAACAATGTTCTGATTGTTGTCGTTTTCATAAAGGACCGGGGTAGCTAAATTTCAGTTTCCAGCTATGCTACCAAATTTCTGGAAAGCATCCCTTCTAATTCCCTAGCCGTCTGAGGAGGGGAGCTTGTGCTGGCTGTACTTATTAGATGCTCCACTCATTTGCAAGTCTGAAGGCAAAACCTTGGCGGTCTGTCAGAGGGTCTCTTCTAGGTATCTGGGGAATTTACCACCAGAACACCCCATCTCTAACAGCAAGTATAGAATATATATGTATGTATATTCTTTAAATGCCCCTTTAAAAATAGGATATTTATGTGTGTGGGGGAACAATAGCTACAACTTTAAGATCACTAAGACACGGTGTCAGTTCCTTGGGTCCAGGTTGACACTCTTTGCTGGTGTAAGTCTGAGACGCTGCGTTTTCCAGCTCTTAGTGGATGCAGCGACTCCTGTGTGCCATCTGGTAATAAACCGTTGGGTAGAAAATCCTCACGGCTATCGAGCCCCATCCGTCCATCTTTATGGCGACTGATCCAGGAGGAAGACGTTCCTCATTTCAACTCAGACTCTTGGACCTTCCAGTCTGAAAGCAATGTGTTTCATGCATTCGTAGGGGGACATTCGAAAAGTATCTTTTAATCTTTATGTTCTGTGATTGATTGGTTGCATTTCGCTCATGTATGTGACTCGACACCTCTTCAAACACCCAACATCTACTCACCAAACACAAGGTCCGTGCTGTGCACAGTGCCAAATGTAAAGGTTATACTGTCAGTAGTACAGAGTTACTACCTTTGAGGAAGTAATCCAGGCATGATTCAGAGAGTGGATGGTTAAGGACACTGTGATAAGCAAGTGTGGCATGAGGTGCGAACAGACAGAAGGGTTTTAGTCCCAATTTAGCAGACTGGTGAGGTTTCCTTCCGGAAGTGCTGTCTTGGGCTAGATTGTGGGCTGTACCCTTACCTGGCTCTGCTCCCACTCAAGTATCTGCTTCGTCTCAATTCCTTTAGCTAGCTTGTCTCATTTTTGATTTTAATAAATAGTAGTACTTGCCAGGGTTCGTCCCATTCTATCACTGCTCATAATTATGTATTTCCTTAGGCATTCTCAATCATAACCATGACTTCAACTATTGTATAGGGGTGGTGTGGACGGTATCTCTAACCAACCTTTGACTATTAAATCAGTAACTCCTTATTTTATCGAACAGCCCATGAAGAGCTGCCATGGACTAGGCTGTGCCTGCCTCATTCTCACCAGTACCCAGTGAGTTTTCAGTCGAGCTAGCAAGGTTTTCAGGATCTCTCTGAATCATAACATATTATAAATATGTGAGAAGGGTAGACTTTAGGACTAAGACTAGAGAGATGGGAAATCACAATGGGGAAAGTCAGGAAAAGTCTTTTTAGAAGGAAGCCAGAGTTTGCCAGTAGAGAAAAGATGGGGTCTCTGGGCAGAGAACCTAGTAGCATGCACACATGGTCTTGAAGGTGTCCATGGCTTGTTCAGAGATCCAAGGTTGGCGTGGCGATTTACAGGACATGTTGTAGAAATGTCCTATGAAATAAGGCACTGAGTGTCAACAGTTGGAAGCCGCCATACTTTTTTAATTTATTT
Source organism: Rattus rattus (assembly GCF_011064425.1). Lineage (NCBI taxonomy): Eukaryota > Metazoa > Chordata > Mammalia > Rodentia > Muridae > Rattus > Rattus rattus. The sequence continues at coordinate 9,837,410 of NC_046164.1, read as the reverse complement.
TTTAAATCAGGGACATCACATACATGACATCAGGGAGCCAGCAAGCAGTCTTCAAATTGGCAAAGGTCAAAATCAAGTTTGTTTTAGGTGGGTGTTCTTCATGTGTCAGTGCTCACCATGAGAAGAAGACAGAATATTAAGCAAGGGGTGAAAGGATCTGGACTAAGAACGTGGTGATGGAAAGCGTTTTCATAATTAAGAGCAGAACGCTGGTCTGAATATTTGGCTCCCATAGACTCTTGAGTTTGAATGCTTGGCCATAGGGAGGGGCACTATTAGGAGGTGTGGCCTTGTTGGAGGAAGTGTGTGACCGTGGGCACGGGCATTGAAGTCTTAGAAGCGCAAGCCAGGTCTTTTCCTGCTGCCTAATTGTCCGAGTGTAGAACTCTCAGCTCTGTCTCCAGCACCATGCCTGCCTGGATGCTGCCATGCTTCCTGCCATGATGATAGTGGACTGAACCTCTGAACTGTAAGCCAGGTCCACTGAAATGTTTTCCTTTACAAGAGTCGATGTGGTCATGGTCTCTTTATAGCAATAGACAGTCCATGACAAGCATTTTTCTGTAATAGTATGTTATTGGTGAGGAGAGATGAGACAAAGAACATACATACTGTGGTTGAAAAGGTGATGGAATGGATTCACTGTTAACCAAGATAAGGACAAGATAAGGGATGGGAAAATATAGTGTGATTAGTTTTAGACAAGTCATAGATGCCCATGGAACATTCTAGGGAGCATATTTAACTGTCAGCTGGGAATGATGAATTCAAAGCTTGGAAGGGGAGGGCCAAACACACTTAAAATGGTTCTTACACGGCTAGTGCTTGAAGCCATAGAAGTGTGTGGATCGTGTTCACGTTCAGTAAGCCTTCCGAAAGTATTTACTACTTTAAGAGTCTTTAAAACAAACCAACAGATCTCCAAAGAATAACTAAGGCCGTTGAGCTATTTAAAATAGAAGGAGGGTATGGTCTGGTCTGGTTTTCACAGTCCTCACTGGGAGAAGGTAAACCAGTATGAAAAAGGTTGTTACAGGGTGTGAGACACTGCTGAAGAACAGTAGGACCACATGGGGTTGTGAAGGACAGAACTTAGTAGAACTTCTCCAAAGAACAGAGGAAACTTCTCCTCTTCACCTGCCATTTCTTGAAGGCCCCTGTATTCATCAGGGTTCGCTAGAGCGGCCATTCTCAACCTGTGGATCATGACCAACGGAAAACACATATTTCTTATGATCTTGGGAACTGGGACACAGCTCACTAGCAAAATTAGTTATGAAGTAGCAACAGAAAGAAATCTATGCGTAGGGGTTCCTAAGGCAATACCAGAAACATGCGTTTTCCAATGGTCGTGATGCACAGGTTGAGAACGTCTGCTCTAGAGTTCCAGAACTCATAGAATGGATCTCTTCTTTATATCAAAAGGGGATTTAGTAGAATGACTTACAGGCTGCAGTCCTGTAATCCGGCAATGCCTGGCCGTGAACAAAAAGTCCAAGAATCCAAGAGTTGTTCAGTCCACAAAGCCGGATGTTTCAGCTGGCCTTCTGTATGTGCTGGAATTTGAAAGAAATAGGCTGTAATGCCAGGGAAGGGACAGACTTGTTAGTAAGGGCAAGCTCAAGCAGGCAAAGAACAAAAGCTTCCTTCTTCTGTGTCCCTGTAGAGCAGTGGTTCTCAGCCTTCCCAAGGCTGCAACCCTTTAATAAACTTCCTCATGTGGTGACCCCCAACCATAAGATTATTTCATAACTGTAATTGTGCTACTGTTGCGAATCATATTGTATAAGTATCTGATATGCAGAATATTGTAATTTTGCTACTATTATGATCATAATGCACATATCTGATATTTTTGATGGTCTTAGGCAACCCTGTGAAAGGTTTGATCTCTGGTTGAAGGCACAGTGCAGATTAGATTTGCATTAAAGATCCAGATTAAAGTCATGTCTTCCTACCTCAAAGATTCAGATTGAAAGTGGTTCTTCCTGCTTCAAATTAAACAAAGGCTTCTCACAGGCGTGCCCTCTGTTGTTGTGCTTCCGTTGTTGGATGTAGTCAAGTTGACAACTGAGGTTAGCCATCACACCACCCGTTCATCTAATCCATCCCTCCATGCACCCCAGGATCCAGCCTGGCCCTCCTTAATCGATGGTTGCTTGAATAAATGGGTCTGTGGTCATTAGAAAAGAATGGAGGGGCACGAGGAGGAGGAACAGGAAGGGAAGAGGAGGAGGAGGAAGAGAAAGGGAGAAGGAGGAAAGAGGGGGAAAAACACCAGCAGCAGCAGCAGCAGCAACATCAACAGAGATTTCCGTAAGCCGCAGAGGACCATTAACCATGGGTAATGGCTTTGCTCTTCAATGTCTTACACAGGAGGGGTTAACTCAGAACAGAAGATGCAGTAGTTTACAACGTGGGTAAGGACCACGTCCGTTAGAGAACTCATACATGCTTATAGCCTTTTTATTTATATTTCTGATGTTTAGTAAAGTTACGCAGCCATTGATTTCCTGTCACGCCATCACTGAAGGAGCCTGACATCACGGTGCACTGTCATTTCTTTGCTAAAGGCAGTGCTGGGCTTTTAAACGAGAACCCATCCTCTTGGGTCTCGCATGCTCTGCTCTGGCTGTGTGGCCATTCACAGGGTTGGAAATAGCTGGTAATTATGAAAATGACTTTCGCCCTTGACCTTCTCCTCCTCCTTGTCCTCGTCTCCCCAATTTACGCACTATTTTGTGAGTTGAATTGTAAACGAACAGCTGAATTCCCCCCTTTATGGATGGACTTATTTAGGTATAGTAGGGTACGGAATTACCACAAAAACAAAAGGATTGTAAAACTTCTGGTAGCCCCCCCCCCACCCCCCATGCTCCAATGCACAGAATCTTCCCAGATCCTGACCACCCTCAGCTTCCTTGCCCAAGGCTGTCAATAGTTTCAACTCCATCTCTTCCAAGAGTCTTTTAATCAAGCACGTGAATCTGGGCTTGAGACTCAAGTACGTTGACCCTTTCTCTCGGCTTAAATCCCTGTGCTATGGCGTCATGTGTTAAGTTGGGAGTTATGTTTCTGTACTTTGTCTCTTGCTACAGAGTAGATTATGCTTTTATATTTTATAGAGTGAGAAGTATAGAAACCGTTTGAATGTTTTCTCAAGTGTTTCGAGTGCTCTCTCTCTCTCTCTCTCTCTCTCTCTGTGTGTGTGTGTGTGTGTGTGTGAGAGAGAGAGAGAGAGAGAGAGAGGGAGAGAGAGAGAGAGAGAGAGAGAGAGAGTGTTGAAAATGACCATCTGTGTCTCTCTGTTTTCTTCTCAAGTATTATGGTGTCAATCATTCTCCATGCATCTTAACAAGAAGCATGGACATTCCCAGTGTATAATAATCCTAGAATCATTTGAGGAAGGACGATCCAGCGCCTCCCTGATTTTAGTCATTTGCTTTTCTGTCACTCAACTAAATTGGAGCGTTTCCTCTGGCTGCCCGGCCTCCATTATGTGCTTTGGTACACAGGTCTATTCTGGAAATAGGCATGGCTGACTTCTGTGGAACCTGTGCCTGGAGACAGCGTGAGATACATGTCTGGGAGTCTCAGAGATTGAGACGGTAGCCTTTGCCACTGAGAACACATGAAGTCCTAGAAACGCCCCCAGAACGACACTGCTGTTTGAGAGTTTAGGTCTCTGTCCTCAGGCCACAGAGGGTAGAGCTGGGGATTGAGTCCATTGTCTCCCATCGATCTCTTCTGCTCCTGGGAGGGAATCCTGCCCAAAGCTTTCATGTAAACATCTTTATACATCTAGAAAGCTGCCTCTGGATAGACATCCAAGAGCCTGGCTCCCTGCTCTTTTTGGTGGTAGACAAGAGAAGAAATAGAGAAGAAGGCAGAGGGGAGGTTGCTAGGCTAAGGGTTCGGGTTCTCTCTGCCCACTTCAGACTTAAGTATGGGGAGAGGCGGAACGTCTCTGTGGGAAATGGCACAGTCTTAGGGATGAGGTGGAAGTGGAGTGCTTACGTTGGGGGGACAGCTCTACATTTTGGGACATGTGACTTGGGTTATAATTGGAAGGATCCATGCTGGTTTTCAGGAGTATTGCCTCAGACCTAGGGGAGATTTGCAGCCCCCCACGCAGCCTCCATGCAGCGTTAGCCACTGATATCTCCTCTTGTGAACCGTTTTCCCTCGTCTTTGTTCTTCCTCCTTTCTTCCTTTTTTTGGCTTTACCTTGTGCCAGCCCTGAACGTCTGTAGCTGTCAGCTGTCGTCCAGCTTCTCCAGAGCTGGGTGGCGGAGTTCCAGCTCCTCCCGGCAATGGGTGTGAGAGTTGTCTGCAAGCAGGGGAATGCTTTGTGCTTTCTCAGTTGCTGGCACCACAGCAATGGGCGGAAGACAGCCCAAGGCGCGTTAGCAGATGATGAGTGCTTATCGGGATGAGTTAGGGAAGGAGCTGCGGCATGGATCTCAGCAGCAGGCCTGTCCTAATGCAGAGCCTCCCATAGAAGTACAGAGTTTTGATTCCTCCATGGCCTTGGGTTAACTTCGACCTGAAATGACAAATACTCGCTGTTTACCTCAGAATACCCTCCGGCTGCTTAGAGTTTTGTCCTCGTCACTGAAGGCGGAGCTGACCGAGGGCTCATGTATTTCTCTGTCCCTTGCCCTGATTCTGTGACTTAGCTGACTGCCATTCTGGTCTTCATCGTGACGCTTAGTTCTGTGACACAGTCAATGGTGTCGTGGTGTGTCCTGTTACTGTAGACAACGTATCTGAAGGCATGGGATCATCCATCCATTAGCTTTCCCGGTGGCCAGGAAAATGCTGGTTCTGCTCCTCGGAAAAGGAAAGGCACTGATTGAAACCACCTTACAGAAATCATTACGGGAGCCCAGCCTGGACCCAGCTTTCTTTCCTTTCTTTTTTTTTATTCCCAGGTCTATGTTCAAGGGAGACATACATGTCTCATGTCTACTTCTGTGTAGGCTATGAGGCAAGTGTGATTTTGACCGTTTTAAATAATCTGAGCAACGAGAGAGTAGGGATGCTGTTTCATAGCGGATGAAAACTATATTGGAATGTAGGCAGGTTTTCTCATTTGCATAGAGTGTACAGCCCTTTCAGACTATAGTGACAGAGCTAAGTAGATGTGACAGAAACCTCATGGGCTTCAAAGCCTGGAAAAATGTACTAGCTGGTCCTTCACGTTGAAAAGTCACCAGCCACCAAAACATAATTTCCCTGGTTCATTGTCCCTGTGTTAGGGTGACACAGCTCTGCTTTAAAATGTGCCACAAACTAGGGGGGGTCTTAAAACAACAGAAATTCAGTGGTTCTAGAGTCTAGGAGTCTCAAATCAAAGTGTTGTTTCTTCTTCTGAAGCTCTGAATAAAAGTCTTCCTTGTCTCCGCCTCGCTGCTGACCGTGACACACAGTGTTCCTCTGTGGCTGTCCCCTCTGCCTGTTCCTGACTGTGACCCACAGTGTTCCTCTGTGGCTGTCCCCTCTGCCTGTTCCTGACTGTGACCCACAGTGTTCCTCTGTGGCTGTCCCCTCTGCCTGTTCCTGACTGTGACCCACAGTGTTCGTCTGTGGCTGTCCCCTCTGCCTGTTCCTGACTGTGGCCCACAGTGTTCCTCTGTGGCTGTCCCCTCTGCCTGTTCCTGACTGTGGCCCACAGTGTTCCTCTATGACTGACTCCTCTGCCTGTTCCTGACTGTGGCCCACAGAGTTCCTCTGAGGTGTGCCACGCTTGTTGGATCACCACTCAGTTGGTTCACTCATTTTCCTCTCTCTGCCTGTGTGCAGTTTTCCCATCCCTATGAGGTCACCAATCACGTTGGCTACTCCCATAGCCTGACTTACTCATTTTTATTTCATGCGCATTGGTGTTTTGCATGCATGTATGTCCATATGAGGGTGTTTGTCCCCCTGAAGTTACAGAAAGTTATGAGCAGCCATTCGGGTGCTGGGAATTGAACCCAGATCCTGTAGAAGAGCAGTAAGGACTCTTAACCGCTGTGCCAGCTCTCGAGTGCATGGCCAATAATTGTGCTCCTTGCAGAGACTGTTTTCAAATGCAGTTGCCTGTGCTGGAAGGTCGGCTGCTCTCTCAGGGTGTGGAATCGGACTGGTTAGACTCTGTCCCACGGCAGGGTATTTTCCTTCAGGTACCATTGTTTTTCTTTCCTCTCCTGCCTGCTTCCCTCGCTATTCCCTTCTTCCCTTTGGATTTCTATGTCTTCCCTTACTCGTTGTATGGTTAACAAACGCTTACGAAGTCTCCCCTCTGCTTTTAGCCCTATTCCCATCAGTGTATTCGGCTGTAGACCAGAGCAAGGAAGAATTACAGCTTACAATCCAGTACGGAAGGTGACTCACCTACCCGTAAATACCGCAGAAGGAATCTGTCTAAGTACAGTGGGCTGTTAGGGATTTGAATCCCAAATGTTGGGTGATAATCCTTTAAAATCATTGATGTGGTTCTATTGTTTAAAGATAACCAAAAGGCATAGATGCAAATACACACACACACACACACACACACACACACACACACACACATCATTTGAGTAGAGATCTTTTACACCATTGTTATAGATAACCTCTGCACCTCCTTTCCGTCTCTGCCCCTTCTCCGTTTAGCACTTCCTATGTCAGGTGACTATCATTTGAGCTGGGAAGGACAATGCAGGTGACGTTGAATAGGAAATCTGCACTCCAGTCCTCTGGCATAGGTAGCAAGCATTTAACTAACTGAACCATCTCCCAGGCGCCCCTTTTCATTCGTTCTAAATAAATTTCATCTCCTACTCTAACAATCCTAGAGTTCTCATCACAGAATCTACCCTAGAAGTCACCATTCTAAGTTGTGGCTTGGACATTCACTACTAAGGAGTCTTTAGTATTGGCCTGCTCCAATGTATGGCTGGTAAGGACTTACTGTCCTCCCACTCTGTGGGTTGTGTCTGCTCTCTAATAGTTTTCTTCTGTTGTCCAGAAACTTAGATTCCATCACCCCATCTCTTGATTCTTGGGACCGGTTACTGAGCCCTTGGGGTTCTGCTCATGAAGTCCTTTCTTGTCCAGTGTCCTGAGAAGTACAATTTCCTCTGCATTTTCCAAATCTGGGGTTTTAGATTAAAGCCTTTGATCCACTTCATGTCGACCACAAGATGAATGAGCCCCGTCGAATTTCACTCTTCCGAGGGCAGAGTTCCTGTTTGGCTAGCGCCATTGACCGAATCAGTTATCATTTTTTTACTGCATGGTTTTGTTACCTTTGTCAAAAATTCGGCGGCTGCAGCCTTGTTGGTTTATTTCTGGGTCCTCTTCTCTGTTTTGTTGTCTGTCTGTAGTTATACCAGTCTAAGGTTGTCATAGCGTCCTGTCAGGAGCTGTGACAACTCCAGCTGGGCTCTTGCTTCTTCTTCTTCTTTTAACCTCTGAATGCATTTACTTAGACTTTTGGACATCTGTGTATTTCCCTCTGAAAATGCTAACCACCGTATCCTGCCCACCCCACGGCCTGCCAGTCCAGCCTGCAGATGGCCATTCACCCTGCCTTGTAATCCCGAAATAAATAGAATTGGTTATCAGCAAGTGAGTGCTGAGTGATGTCAGGGTGGCCTCAGCAGCCTCCAGAGGGGCACGGTGGGGACAGTCTCAAGGTGTCTTCTGATGGGCAGGCTCTGTGCAGCGTGTGGCAGTACCAGGCTGCCTACAGTTTGTCCAGGAAGTTGTCCAGTGCTGGGATGCCCTCCTTCAGGCCTTTGGCCTTGCGGGTCTCAGTTACGACTTGGCTGGGGCAGCTGCTGTTGTCAAAGGGGTCCCCAGGCAGGATCTGCCAGTGGTCAAACACACACTGGGGGAAAACGTGGCCACCAGTGTTCGATCGAAGGTTGGCAGTGAAGCCAAAGGACTCATTGACAGTCAGGTAGGCCTTGACCACGAACATGGGGGTCCCAGCCACCTGGGACTCCTCAAAGACATGGCCACACTTCCTGTTCAGGACACCGTAGATGCTGCCCACCACTTACTCAGGTCACTGAATCTCCACCAGGTAGATAGGCTCCATGAGGCAGGGCTGTGCGGTCAGCACACTGGCATAGAGACAGCGACGTGCTGTGGGGATGATCTGACCATCTCCTCGGTGGATGGCATCAGTATGCAGGGTCACATCATGAACATCAAATCGCACATCATGCATGTTCTCCTCACAAAAAGCACCCTCCTTAGTGACCCACTGGAATCCAGCCACCACACTGTCCTTGATCTCATTCAGGTACTGCATGCCCTTGGTGATGTCGGTGAGAAAGTTGGGACCAGTGCCATCAGGTCCAAAGCACCAGATCTTGCGGGCTTCAGCAACATCCCACTCATACTTTTCAGCCAGGTAGCGGGCATGCGCCTTGAGTCCTGGCGGGCAGATACCTCACCCTTATCGATGTCCTCTGCCAGGCCATCAGGGAAGGTCCTGGCCTTCACATACAGCCGGTTGTGCTTGTTTGGGGACTTGGACAGACACAGCACATTGGACCCCTCACTGACTGTCTCCCGGTAGGACACGACAGGGTCAGATTTCTCGATGGGGATGCAGGCATGGTCCTCCTCCAGGTCCTTAAGGCAGACCTCCAGGTGCAGCTCTCCTGCACCAGCCATGATGTGCTCCCCAGATTCCTCAATGATGCACTGCACCACAGGGTCAGACTTAGCCAGCCGCTTCTGCCCCTCCACCAGCTTGGGCAGGTCAGCTGGGTTCTTGGCCTCCACTGCCACCCTGACGACGGGGCTGACCCTGAACTTCATCATCCGCATGTTGTGAGCGTGCTCAAAGGTGGTGATGGTCCCGGTCTTCACAAGGAACTGGCCCACCCCGACCAGCCCCACAATGTTGTCACAGGGCACCTCCTAATGGGCTCCACATAGCGGCCCATCATCAGAATGGTCCTCTGGATAGGCTTCAGGTACAGGTCCTCCTTCTTCCCAGGCATATAGTTGGGGCTCATGACCTGGACCTTCAGGCCCATGGACACCTCCCCAGAGAACTTTCTACCAAAGGCATAGAAGTGGCCTTTGTCAGACGTCGGCACCATCTTGGAGATGTACATTATAAGGGGGTCTTTGAGGTCACAGCTCTTAATACTCATGGCGGCCTCGTCATCAGGTGGCCCCTCCTACAGCAGCTCACAATGGTTACTTCTGTGCAGTGACTGGGCAAGTGGATGGTGATCATCTGCAGCAGGGCATCACCCATGGGCAGCCAGAGGCACATCACAGCCTTCAGCGGTGGTTTGCCCTCCTTGTCCTTGTCCTCGCCATCCAGCTTGAGGTCCAGCTCCTCGACCAGCTTGGCTGTCTCCTCCTTCCTGAAGTTCATGATGGCGTCAAACACCTTGAAGATGGGGTCCAAGATGAGCTGGCAGAAGGTGCGGGGAATTTTCTCCCCATCTGGGCTATTGGCTGACTTGCTGACCTTGCTGTTGGCCGGGTCAAAGCACCGGTCTCCCCACAGTGTCCTCATCATGTCTTCTACTTTCTTGGCCTGCTCAGCTGCACCCAGCTGGCCCTCACCCTTGGCTGCAAACTTGACCACATACATCTCTGCAAACTGTTTCAGCGTGAAGGCCCAGCCATGCAGGCCAGAACCAAGGCCGACGGTGCCCAGGACAGGATCGATCACGATATTGCCCATGGGCCCACTCTCGCCCTCGCCATAGGTGGAGATGATGACATTGGCGTTCTCCACGATGCGCTGGAAGGTCTGGTAGAGCTCCTCCAGCTCCAGTTGCAGCTCCAGCAGGGTCTGGTCCATTGTGTTCATCATCAGCTCCGGCTTGATGCGCTCAGCAATGGCCTGCTGCAGCACGGTCTCCGTTTGCACACAGACACCAGACACACAGACCAGCACCACCAGCATTCCATCGGTGACACACAGAGCAGCGGTCACCTCTGAGGAGAAATCCACGTGACCTGGAGAGTCGATGAGGTTGATGAGGAAGCCCAAGCCATTCTTGCTCTGTTAAATGAAGTTCAGGTCGTTCTCGGAGAGTTCATAGAAGAGGGGGATGGCAGTGGACTTGATCGTGAGGCGGCGCTCCTGCTCATCCTTGCAGTGTCAGTGAAGCGTGTCTCCCTGGCTCGGGCGGGCAGAGGCAATGATGCTGGCCTTGCATACAAGGGAGTCGGTCAGCGTGGACTTGCCGTGGTCCACGTGAGCGATGACTGACATGTTCCGGATGTTGGCTTTCTTGTCCATGATGGCACGGATCTGATCTACTGTGAAGTTCACCATGGTGGCAGATGGCGTCGGGGTGGGGTGGGGTGGGGGCGGAGCCGACGATGGCGGCGCTGCGGCGGAAGAGCGGGCTCTTGCTTCTTAAAGTTGTTGTTACTTTGTGTTTTGTTTTGTTTTTTCTATTTGTGATCGTCTATGTTTTCATATCCATTCTTAGATTGCTCTTTCTAGGCATGTGAGGTATGAAATGGAATTTTGATGAGCATTGTGTCGAATCTGCAGATTAAATTCGGAAGGTAGCCATTTTCGCGTAATTAACCCTTCAGTTATTAATATGGTTATCTTCCCATCTTCTTGTGTCTTCCGTTTCCTAACTCAGGGCCTGGGACACACACACACACACACACACACACACACACACACACACACACACACACACACACCTTTTCCTTCTTGCTTTATTCCTAGGCATTTTGTGGAGTTAACTATGAATGAGAAATCTTCCCCAGTTTCTTCTTGTGAGAGCTCATCCTTGGAATAGAGGGTGTAAGCACTCCTGTGTTTGTAATGTTGACTTTGTATCCTGCTGTAAGTTGTGTATTACATCTAAACATATTTTAGTAAATTTCTATTAGATTCTATAGTGTCTTTGAAGTATAGAATCACATTGCAAATAAGAAGAGTTCACCCCCGTCCTTCCCTATTTTTACCCTTTCTGAGTCTTCTTGCTTAGTTAAGGTTTTGAACTCTATATTTAAGAGAGAGGGGGAAGCATCCTTGTCTCATTCCTGATTTTAGAGGACATCGTCTCAGTTTGTCTCCATTTAATATAATGTTGGCTATTGGTTTTGGAGTCCCAATATTTATACATTATATATTATATATTTATATATTATATATTTATATGTTATAAATATTAGAATTTACAAAGAATTGCAAATTTAAACATCAAGGAAACAAAACTGCTCACCAATAAATGGGCTAATGAAATGAAGAGAGAGTTTTCAAATAGAGATACAGAAATGGCCAGTAACTGTTCAATATCCCTAGATTTCAAAGGAATACAAAACAAAGCTACTTTGGGATGACCTTGCCCAAACCAGAATGCCATGTGACCGCCAAGACATGTGACTAAAAAAATGTTGAAGAGGATTGTGGGTAAAAAGGAATCCTTATTTTCTGCTTGGTGAGAGCCCAAATTTATAAAGCCATTATGGAGATGAGTCAGACATTCCTTAGAATATTAAAAATATAACTAGCATTTGACCTAATATCAAAATATAGCTATCCTATGACTAAACCTCTCCTGAGCATGTGCACAAAGCATTCCGTATCCTAACACAGAGATATTCGCACACCCTTGCTTACTGCTGCCTCTGTTTATGACAGGAAATAGCCTAGGTGTCCGTAGCTCAGGAGTGGATGGTGGGAACATAGTGCATACACACCCGGACTCTCATTCAGCTGTAGAGAGAAAGGAGATACTGAAACTTGCTGGAAAATGAGTTAGGTGACCCAAATTCAGAAAGAAGAACATTATATGTTCATCCTCATATTCAGATTATAGTCTAGTGTGTGTGTGTGTGTGTGTGTGTGTGTTTGGGTGAACAGTTGTAAAAAAGAGAGGGATTAGGACATAGGAATGGATGAAATGCAGGCAGAAATATGAGCCTTCATTGTCATTGTCACTCCTCCTTTTCCTCTCCCCCTCCACCCCTCCTCCTTTTCAGGTAGATGGTATTGCAATAGCAAGAACTACTTTTGTGGTTCAAATGAGTCTTCGCTCTTTAAGGCAGTGATTTTGAAGACCGGTCTTTCTTTTCAATCCCATTAGTGAGACAGGAATGAGACACAACTGGTTGCTGAATACACTTGTCTTAGTAGAAAAAGTCATTTTTTTTTTAAATCGTTCTGGGGAAGGGTTTGCGACCTGCAATTTTTAATTTTTTTCTTTTGTCTGTAATTTTGCCAAGTTATTCTGCCATAATGATATTGATCTGTGAGCTGTCTCACTCCACACAAAGTATGGCTCACAAACAACGGGGCCATGGTTTTCGCCATTGGCGTAGGTCCTAGAATTAGAGGCCATTGGGCATCACTTCTGCTAAGTGCGGACTTGTTAGGGGTGACGATGGCATCCTGAATGTGGGCTTCCACACCTCCCTACTCATGTGGACTAGTGACAGATGAGATGACGGGGACTCTACTCAATGAAATCAGTGGAGCTCAGTGGTTCTAGTCCTCTTCTAGCTGCTCCTGGTACCAGGGTTTTGTCTTCCTTCCCAATGGACACCATCCTGACACCTGCCTCTGAGGGGTTCTTCTAAGACTGAGAAAAATTTAGGTGGCCATTGCATGACTGTGTTTTTCCTATGGACGTCCCCCTCCAGACAGCAGCCATGCTGTGTCTGTTAAGGGTGGGTGCTAGTTCCGGTCAGGTCCTTGAAATGTATCCGTATGTGTTTCTCATGATACACAGGTGGAGGGCAGTCCCTATCTGGTCCCTGGACTGCAGCCATACTGTGTTTCTCGTGATACCCAGGTGGTAGCTTCTGTAGAAACAGAGAACCAGGGCTACACATTTAATTATGGCAGAGAAGTGGTAAGAAAAGCATAAGGGAATCGTGGTGCTGTCATGTTAATCCACAAGGTCAGAGGCACCGTGGGGGGTTGTTAAATATTTATGGAATGAGGAAGGAATGGCTCTTGGGTTGCGGGCTCTGCTGGCTACATAACTTATTCGACGAGCAGACATTATGCTTTGATTGAATGACCTATTAAGCGTGTTTAGTTTTAAATGCAGACATAAATAGATTTGATCTTTCCATGGTTCGAATTTCCTCCCATCAGCTTTCCCTTAATTCTCCACAAGTGTTCCAAGCCTTCATTAGCTAAATAGGATGCAGATGATGGTCATTAGTCTGCCGTATAAATCCTGCTGGCATGTTCAACGGCTTTTCACTTGGCTAATTGAAATTTTCGGTATTCATGGACTACAAGAAAACACTGTAATTTTATCATTTGTTTGGGTGCATAATTCCCTCCCCCCTCTGGTTGTTGTTTATAATTATGCAGTTAAAAACTAAATGCGAATGCTGAACTTCGCCTGAAGGGTATGCCATATTCGAAGCATGTGCATACCCATGTTAGTCTAAAGCCTAAGTACAGAATGGAAACGTGCACTCTGCGAAGAGACGGGAGGATCGCCTTACTAAGAAAGCATCCGCGTGGTACGCACTCTCGGGGCCTGTTCATTCAAATGGGAGAGCTTTCAAACGGTTAGTGATCGGAGTAGGCTGGGTCCTGGCATCCACCGGCGTGTGAGGGATCACCCATTGCGCCTGTGAAATACAGACTGAAGGCCTCAAATGGATGTGTGTCCTTAGGTATCGTTCTCTTAAAGGGCGCTTAGCTTTTGATTGTATTTGAGCATTTACCAAAAGTGGCTGGCCCTTGACTACTGGTATCTGGGTAAGCACGACACCCATTCCTGTTCACACACATACACACATCTACGTGCAGGGAATGGAATTCCATAATGCACGCCAGAGATCTGGGCTCTGAATACTTGTAACTCGAGCTGTTCCAATTTAATCAAGGAAGTATTAGGCGCTTGGCGTTTTTCGAATATGTATGGGCGTTGGATGGCAGATCAAACTCAGTGTCGGAGAAGACGGTTTCCCAGTTTCTTCTTCTACTCCTAATTTAATGGTGATAAACAGCGCTGTGATAATTCTCAGGAGGGAACTTTGGGACGTGTGGCATCGCTTCTAGGTGTTCCAGCATAGCAGAACATCCCCAGCAGAGAATGGGTTAAGCGGCTCACCTTCAGGGCTCTCTGTTCATTCAGGACTGGATTCCCCACTCATGGTCCATCAGTGAGCCTTCTGACCAAGAACTAAGGTGGCTCATTCCCTTTGTAAATACCAAATTATTTTTCCTTCTGGCTCCCTGTGCCTTCTGCCTATGTAGCTATACCTATGGATGATTATAAATGTTAATGGGAGAGACAAGGCTATGCACTCTAGTCTTTAATTACCGAGTTAATGCATCTCAGAGTCAAATGAAAAGCTGTCCTGTAAATGTTCCCTCTGTGGTCTACCTGCTGTGGTGGTTACCATTGGGAGCTAACTTGAGGGGGCAAACAGATGTCCTGATAACTGGCAGAGCGTGCAACTCAAGACAGGTGATCTGTCTTCTCCAATGTGACCAGCATTGTGCAATCCACTGAGGGTCTGAACAGAACAGAAAGGTGAGGAGGAGTCAGCTCCCCCCACCTTCCCCTCCCTCCCTCCTTCCCTTCCTCCCCATCCCTCTCTCTTCCTCTCCCTCTTTCAGTTGGGTCATTCATATTTTTCCCTTTTCAGACATCAAAGCTCTTGCTCCTTGTTTCTTTAGATTGTAAATTTGATACTAAAACCTTCTCTCCTCAAGGGTTCCTAGGGGTCGTAGCCTTTGACCTTGGAGTGTTCATAGTTCTTGGACCTTCTGCTTAGGTTGAGTTACACCTTTGGCTTCCCTGGTTGGTTCTCCAGTCTCAAGATGGGATCCTGTGGGACTCTTCAGACCTCTTAAAGGAACGAGTCAAAATGCACAACGCCTTTTCATTAGGTTTCTATATAGCCTGTGGGTTCTTCTTCTCTGGAAAGCTTACTACGCCTGTAACTAAGACAACTAGAAAGAACTCTCCTGCCTCAGAAGATAATACAGAGTGGGCCGTGACAGTCTGTGGAGTGTACTACTATCCTTAGGAATTTCCTAAGAGTGTGCCTGATAAAATCAGCCTTCTCTTTGTCTTAGTAAAGGCCCTTATAAGAAAAATGACATTGGATTTCTCATTTCAGAGCGGTGAATTAAAGGCCCCAAGATTGATAAGGATTCATGTCAGGAAGAGTCAAGGCTTAGGGCTTAGGCTCCTGGGTAGGTGGTCCACTTGTTTTGTCTAAGACATCCTAAAAGACCAGCAAATGTTAATCTAGAGTAAGAAGTCATGTTTAACTATAGTAAATGGCTTACAAGCAAGGCCTGTACTAGGTGAGAACATGTTAAAATAGAGTGTACTACAGTAGGTTCAGCCATGTTTTATACTGATCTTATTGTGGAGGGTTGAGTGCTCTCAGCTCTTGGATGGAAAGAGTCACGTGACCCAGCAACTGTATTCCCTTTTGGGGGCAGCGCTTTGTGTCCCATGTTTGCACTGATTATCCCCTATCTGCAGAGCTTCCTATGAGGCTGGCTGAGCCCTTCGTTGAACCTGTTCTGCAGCTGACTGCTGTCCTGAACTCCATCCTGTGACCTCCCCTTCTACATACACCAAGAATACCCTTTGCACGGAATTTTCGTTTCACAGCTTGCTTTGTAGGGACTCTAACCTGTGACCCATGTCTTCAGATCTTTTCCCTTTACCAGGAATGTCCAATGCCCTCAGGACCCAAGTCTCTTTGCTTTCCTTCTATCGAATCTGCTTTTCACTTTATTATTTTTTTTAAAGAAAAGGGTGCCACAAAAAAAATCTGCTTTGGAGGGGGGGCATAGATCTGATAAATTTATTTCCTTTAAGATATAAGAGACTAACGAAGCACAAGCATGAAATTTCCAGTGTCCTTTCCTGTAACAACCTCTACACGTAAGCCCATTAGGAGTTAAATCCTAATGCTAAAATCAGAGATCCTATAAGAGACATTTTAGCATCGGCATATAAATACACAAAAGCGGGGTTTTACTTTCTAAGCATATTTGGGGAAATTGTTCTAATTGTCAGCCTCAGATACTGTCCACCCCATGCAGGTCATCTCAGGAATAAAGTTGGAACTTGGGGATTTTAAAATGACACCATGCTTGGCTGTGCCTGTGTATAACATGTGATAAACTGTGTGATAAACATGACCTTATGCAGACGTTCATGGTGGTGACTCATTAGGAGTTTCTCCTTTCATAGAAAAGTTATTGATGCAATAATCAAGAAGGTCACAGTGTGAGCAGGTTTCCAGGCTTCTAGTCTTCCATTTCAGTAATTAAGCCGAGCGCATTACGGGAAGGTTCAGAAAACCTACCCAAAGTCATTCACAATAGTAGCAATTAGGAAACGGGATGCTACTTCAGGTCTTTTGAAGGGAATGACACAAAACTGACCAAGCGTATAAGTAAAATCTCCTTAGAGAGTAGCTAAATGAAGGTTGTAGACTGTCATGGACCCATGCCATTCCTCTGCCACAGTCGTTCGGTTTCGGGCATTAAGACTTTCCTGGGCATTGTCCTTTGACTCAAGTTCTTTCTACAAATGCAACATTTGTGGCCAGATGTATCAGTTTGTACGTGAGAAGCGACTTTTGCCTGTTTCTGACTCTTTTTTTTCTTCTTCTCCCAATGCATTTCACCTGGGATTAGGAAGGGAATAAAGGAAGGGAATGAACAGTATTGTTTAATTTTGTTGGTCATTTCTCCTGGGATTAGGGCACTAATGTCTGAAGTTTCATGATATTCTGATTTTGGATAGACAGCACCCATGTAAAATCTGGGTTCGGTGGAACATGTCAGTAAACCCAGAGGTTGGTGAGGCTGAGCTAGGCAGATCTCTGCAGCTCTCTGGCCAGCCTAGCTGAGTTGATGAGCTCCACATTTAGAGAAACCCCATCCTGAAAGATATCATGGTGACCAAATAAGGGAAACTACCTGACCTCTGACCTCTGACCTTTGACCTCGGGATGCACAGGCACTAATGTGCATACAAACACCCAAACATATAAAGACATGCTCTAAGTGGCTCTTCCCAGGGTGTGTATGTTGGTGTGTGTGTGTGTGTGTGTGTGTGTGTGTGTGTGTGTGTGCGTGTGTGTGTGTGTGTGTGTGAGAGAGAGAGAGAGAGAGAGAGAGAGAGAGAGAGACAGAGAGAGAGAGGGAGAGAGAGAGAGAGAGAGAGAGAGAGAGAGAGAGAGAGAGAGAGAGAGAGAGAGATGGGTGCAAGTATAAGCATGTGCTAGCCACAGCTTTTGCACAGAGGTCAGAGGGCAACTTTCAGAAGTCGGTTCTCTCCTTCTGCTGTGGGATCTGGGCATTTCCCTCTCAGTTTGCCAGGCTGGTGCAGTAAGATCTTTGGCCCAGGGAGCTATCTTGCCAGACCTGCTGGGATATCTTGGGCTTAGTTAAAGATGTAGTTGTGGTCCTTGAGATGCCCCACATGGAGTCTTTGGCAGCTGGCATTCAGGTCTTCCTTAGATCCTGACCCCTCATTAGAATAGAGATTGACACTTGAATTCAGTGTCGGGCAGAGGAATCCTGTCACCAGATTTCTGTTTCCTGGAGAAAATCTAGTTGCAACTCATGGAATTCAGGGTCCTTTCTACAAGCTCTGATAGAGGTCTGACCTGTTGCTTTCAGCTAGGGGTAGTTTTGTCCCCAGGAATTGTTTGGAAATGTCTCAAGACAGGTTTGTGTTACCATTGAAGCTGACAAAGGGATATTATCAGCCCCAGAGAAATAGAATTTAGAAGGGCAGCAGGTCATCCTGTGGTGGGTGCCCACTCTCTCCTCTCTACAACAGAGACTCATCTGCCCAGCAATGGTCAAAGATCTGAGGCAAAAAGTCGTGTGGCTTAGCCTCATAAGTGGACAGCAGTCAAGGTCTGAAATCAAGATGCGGTTTGCCGTTATGTAGAGCTGTTCTCCTTTCTCCCTTCCTCTCCCTGAGCTTCAATTCGT
Organism: Rattus rattus; assembly: GCF_011064425.1. Lineage (NCBI taxonomy): Eukaryota > Metazoa > Chordata > Mammalia > Rodentia > Muridae > Rattus > Rattus rattus. The sequence goes on along the minus strand of NC_046164.1, from coordinate 9,819,478 downwards.
AGTCTTATTATGTGGAGTACAGAGACTTCTAGAAGAGGGCTGTGGGACAAGGGGCTCAGCCGTCCCTGTCCCTGTTACCAACCTCGCATCTATCCTATGCATGGTCACTGGACACTTTCTTTCACTATTGGCTACCTCAGAAGAACAGGCCACAGAGGAGATCCAATCATTAGAAATGTACATTAGCTTTACACTTAAATTTAAAAGCAGAGCGGATTACCACCCCGAGCTGTTCGTGTGGCTAACAATGGCTACACGTGTGTTTGGGAGATAGTTTAAGAGGAAGCACCTTACATACAAATCCCTACACAACACTGGATCCTAGAAAGCCTTGTAAGTGACACACCATACCAAGAAAATACACATGCCAAGAGGTATAGGCAAGAAGTCAGCCATAAGAAGAGTGAGTGTGGAAAAAAAAAGTGGGAGGTGCTAACCCGGGCAACCATTGTGCAGCTCTCTCCTGACTTAGGAAAAGTCTCATCCAGAGCTTAGGCTCACAATGAAAGTCACTGGAAAGACATTGTCACTTGTCTATGAAATGAAGGGAGAATCATTTCCTCATTTGCCTGTGACAAGTGGTCTAGCCTGGGGATAGCGGCCTTGGAAGTGCTGAGGGTAGAGCCATGTTAATGCAGGGAAATCTGTGGCAATGGGACATCGGGCGCCCTTAGATCAGAAGCCAAAGCGAAGACGCTGCCCTCCACTCTGAGGAGCTCTGATGTGTCTGTGCTTTCTTGCTTTCCAGGGCACCATTTTTAGCACGCTGGCTGGTGAGAAGTCCTCCTCCGACTACAAAAAGGTAAGGAGCGGGCGTGTGAGGACTACAGCGCAATCTCAGAGGACGGACTGCCTCAGGGCTGCTGGTGTTCAATGGAGAAGCTGTGGTCTCTGAGGGTAGTGATCGCATGCTGAGAACACCTTTTAGGGTAGGAAATAGAAGTGTCGTTGGAAGGACGTGGGAATTGTTTAACAATGTTTTGTTATAGAGAAACACCGACTTTATGTATTTCTGTGTTGCTATTATCTGATACTTTTTAAAAAAAATTTTATTGGTTATTTTGTTTATTTACATTCCAAATGTTATCCCCCTTCCTGATTTCCCCTCTGAAAACCTCTCATCCCACCCCTCCCCCTGCCTCCATGAGGGTGCTCACCCCCACCCACTCCCACCTTATCTCCCTATGCTGGGGCATCAAAGCTCCACAGGACCAATGGTCTCCCCTCCCACTGATGCCAGATAAGGCTATCCTCTGCTACATGTGTAGCTGGAGCCATCCCCTTCCCCCTCCCGTGTACTCTTTGGTTAGTGGTTTAGTCCCTGGGAGCTCTGAGAGAACTGGTTGGTTGATATTGTTGTTCTTCCTATGGGGTTGCAAACCTCTTCAGCTCCTTCAGTCCTTGCCCTAACTCCTTCATTGGGGACACCGTGCTCAGTGCAATGGTTGGCTGTGAGCATCCAGCTCTGTATCAGTAAGGCTGTGGCAGAGCCCCTCAGGAGCCATCCATATCAGGCTCCTGTCAACAAGCACTTCTTGGCATCAGCAATAGTGACTGGGTTTGGTGGCTGCATGTGGGATGGATCCCCAGGTGGGGGCCGTCTCTTGTTGGCTTTTCCTTCAGTCGCTGCTCTACTCTTTGTCCCTTTATTTCCTTTAGACAGGAGCAATTCTGGGTTAAAATTTTGTGAAGGGTGGGTGGCCCCATCCCTCCAGTGGCTGTGCCTCTCCTCTGGATATGGTCTCTACAGCGTCTGTCTCCCTTTGTTGGGTATTTCAGCTAATGTCATCCCTATTGGGTCCTAGAGGCCTCTTGCTTCCCCGGCCTCTGGGACTTTCTAGTGGCTACCCCCAGTTCCCTATCCCCCATTGCTACACACCTGACCCTCTGTCCATCTTGCCTGTCTCCTCCCACACCTAATCCTGCCCTCCCTTATTATACGAGATGAGCATCAGGAAGTACAGGTCTACGGTCTAACGTGAACCGCAGGCTTCACAGTCTTTGATTGCAACTGTGACGGCTGGAAGACATACGCTCAACCCAGTAGCAAAGTGACTTCTCAGTGTGGAAAGTGGTCATGTAGCATAAAAGTCTGGCCTGGTGTCACCGCAGTCAGGTTTGAGAAGCTTGTCACGCTTTGCAAAAGGATTAGCTTCACCTACAGCTGACAGGTCATGCCTGCAGCCCGCCTGCAATCACGGCGTGGCTAATTCCTGGCTTTGAGGGCCAGGGGTCACTTTGATCCACCTCTTTAATGTCAGATTTAACTAGATCCTGTCCTCCTGGTAGAGGAGGAGAAGCGATTTCACAGTCCAGACAAACTCAAATAAATTCTTTGCCGCTATCAGTTGACGTGGAAAAGCAGGTATGCGAAGACTTGACTTATGGCTAACGCGTTACCTGGCGTTTCATGCGCTTTCCTATCAGGGCATTTTGTGTAGTGTGATTTCCGTCTTTAATATTGCTGGGTAAGGAAGTAGGGAGAGATATTTGTCTTTGGAGGGAGAGTGAGGACCCGCTCCCTTTTATTACTCTTGATAGATTTTTTTAATGATTTACCTTTCCCGAGTTCTGTCCTGTTTGCCTTATTCTTTACAGCAAGTTGTGGACCTCTAGAGATGAGAGCCATGTGTTCGTTATTTTTAGAACCACAGATCTCGGTGCACAAAGAGACTTTAGGGCCTTCCAGGTTCACCTTTTCCCAGGGTAGGACTAGCTTTGATATTATTTATAGATGGACCTCTGTCCTAGCCTGGTTGTTCCCTAGTGAGAAAGTCAAAGAATTAGAATCTTTTGGCCTGACCAGCATCTCCAGTGATGTCTACCTGCTTATTTAAGGGTAGACCAGCTCATGTGCTCTCTGCCCAATCCCCTCCCATCTCATTTCCACTCCAAGATCTCCCTTATTGCTTCTGACAGGCCACCGCTACGGTTGATTCGTATGAGCACGGAGTGTGGAGATTTGCTTTTGGAAGCCACTTCTATGACTTGCTACTCACTTGGGTTGGCTATATACCTGTGGGTGCCTCACTTTTATCATCTGTAAAATGGGAATAGTAACTGAATCAACCTGATACGGTATATGAAATATATAAAGCCCTTACAAGGTGCCCGACAACACTAGAGCTTGCATTGGCCATAATTGTAGTCATTGATTTTTATAAGCATCTATCTCTTTTGCATTGTCCCTGTTATCAATGTCTAGAACTCTGTTTCCCTGAGTGTGGCAAGCTCTCATGAAGCGTCCAGGGACTTCTCAGTCTCCCTTCAGCATGCTTGGTATAAACAATGAGGGTGTGAGCTATAGGGGTGGGGAGCAGCTGTAGGCTTTCTTGAGTGCAGCTCAGACGGCTCACAGGGTAAGATGGTGCTGCTTCCTACTTACTACCGCACTCTTCTGTCAGCCTTGGGAGTTTAGATCCTTCAACGCACTCTCAAAACATCTTCACCTGAGATGCCAAACACCATCGATTCACGCTTACATTTATGTAAATGATTCTTTCAATGTAAACACGGACTGTTTTATATAATCCTGCTCGTTGAAAAATGTTGACTGATCAAGTATATTTTGTAATGTCACCTGTTTTATTTACTACTTCTCCTGTTCCCACATCACTTACAAGCCCGAGCCCTTTCTGGGACTGTCCCCTCCCACCCCATTTCAGTTAACAGGTGATCACTGAGTGTCTATTAAGTGAGATATATGTAGATAGTCTGGTGGCCAAGTTATGTTAGCACAGGGCCAGGTTTGGGAAGGAAGTGCATAGACATGTGTATGTCAGTTTTGTTTTACCAGCCACGTCTCACTAAGGATGCCTAGAAGACAGCTGGCCATGCTGACGAACAGCTCAGGAACGCGTCCTGGGCTAGATTGAGAACACGGGAGCAATAGGCATACCGAGGGGGACTGGGAGAATGGGAAAACATGAGATCACCCCGCGAGTGTGTCAATTGAGAACAAACAGGTTTAGCAGAGAATATTTAGGGGAATTAACACAGAAGGGCTAGAAGAAAACTGTCCACTTTGTAGGAAGGGAGAGCCACAGAGGCTGGGGAATGTGATGCGTCAGAGTCAGAAGTCAACAGTTTACGAGTCCCAAACAGAAGAGGTAGGCTTTCCTCACAAAGTTAGTGCTGCTAAGAGGTGAAGTCAAATCATCGCTGTGCGGTATCCACTGGCTTTGCTGATGCCGTATGCCAGGGACAGTTGCCGAGATCTAAAGGACGCACATACACATCAGGTCGAGGTGGGTACAGCATTGAAATGGATGAGGAGATAGAAATAGTAAGATCGTCTTCGAAGAGATTTGTTATAAAAGAGGACAGAGATGATGAATCGGACCAGGATCATGGGACTGAAGGAGTGCACCTCAAGGCAGATGAGCAGGTGTGTTTAAACGCTGTTAGAGAAGACAGTGGGCAGGGTAGAGTAAGGCTGTCTGCAAAGAGACTGTGGAAAGTCTCCTGCGAGATGCCACTGAGGAGACCGAGGTGCTCGGGATTCTAAGCACAGAATTAACCTTAGAGAGAGTGGGGAGGAATGAGATTCATCTGGGGAAGGGGAACTAAGAAGGCAGTCATGCCATTATACAATGATGATCAATTTATTGACTTCTCTATGGGGTGATGGTTCGGTCTCTTTGAGTCCGAAAAACTGTAGAATAATTAGAAAAACTCACAATGCTTATTATTTTTCTTCTGTTTTAAAGATAGGGAAATTAAGAACGACTTGGTTGTTAATATCAAGATGTGATACTTTTCAATTTAAAAAAGGATTCTTATGTGTATGAGTGTCTTGCCTGCATTGTCTGTGTGCCTGGTGCCCGCAGAGTCAGAGGACAGTGGCGGGTTCCCTGAAACAGAAGTTACAGAGCCCTAGGTTGTGAGCCACCCTGTGGGTGCTGGAAAGTGAGCCCAAGTCGTCTGCAGGAGGACTCTTAACTGCGGAGACATCTCGGTGGCCTCACGCTCTACTACTGTCCAGTGATTGTAGATCTATCTCGAATCTATAGCACCATTCCATTCATGTGATCAACCGTCTCGATCTTGTACAGCCATAGGCAATCTATTCTCAGATCACTCCCTAACGTAGCGCCAATAGTCAAATTTCCTCTGAGTCCAAGCTGCTGTTTGACGGGAGGTCTCTCCTCTGCTGGTGTTCCAGAGCCCGTGCCCAAATGTAAACGCGTGTTCTACATCCCGAAGTCCTTCCCTAGTGTCACCACCCCAGTCAACAGCTTCATCATGCCAGGTAGCAGGCCCAGGGTCACACCTGGTTTCTGCCTTCATTTCTCCTATCCGGCTACTGTCAAGGCCTACAAATGCCACACGGAAACATCGCTGGAGCCCTTCTGTCACTGCCCTCACCTCTTTCTTCTTCCTCGGAGGGATTCTGACGGCTCTCTTCTCCATCTTCCCTTGTGCCAAGTTTTCCTTCCTCTGCTCCATTTTTCAACCTACTATTAGAGTTACGCTCCAAAATAGCAAAGTAACAAACGCTGCTCATCTCAAGCCCTTGCTTAAAAACATCTAAGCGGCATAATGTAGTCCATTACCATGCATAATTAATAAACCCTAGTGAAGACATAAAAATAACAGCATTTAAGACTCTAGCAGATTTCAGCGTTATTCATTATAAAACCCGCCCCACCCAGCCAGGGAGTCATTCCTGTTCCCACTGTTTAAAGTCACTGTTCTTCAGGAGAGGTTACTCCCATCTCCTCCAGGTCCCTCCACCATACTCCATGAGATGGCTGGAGCAGTGAAGGCCCGCAGCATACAGCTCCTGAATGTGAACTCTGAGAACTCCATGTTGCTTCTTCCTGAGTAGGTTCCTCTCCCTCTTGGCTTTCTCAGAAGCTTTGCATCTCTATGACAGACCTCTCCTGTCACGACTTCCGTGACCTGGTGCTCTTGATTTATTCAGGGATGTTGGCTACTTTTATTGCTAATTTGACACGGCCAAGAGTCACTTGCAAAGAGGGACTCTTGAGGGAGTAACTGCCCAGATTGGACTGGCTACTAGTCACTGGTCAGCCTATAAGATTGTCGTAACTGACCGTTCATATGGGAAGGGCTAGTCCTCTGTGGGTGGCACATTCCCTAGGCTGGCGGGGCTGTCTAAGAAAGCTAGCTGAGCACAAGCCAATGAGTAAGATGGTAAGGAGCATTCTTCTATGGTTTCCGCTTGAGTTCCTACCCTGATTTTCCTCTCTGGTGGACTATGACCTGGAAATGTTAGTCAAGTAACTCCTTTCTCCCCAAGTCAACTTTGGTGAGAGCGTTTTATCATAGCAAGAGTGAGAACAAACCAGGACACAGGGAAGAGTAGAGCTTTTACCTCTTGGCTACTTAACATTTTACAGTTAGTCTTAATAGTAGGTTGCATATATATTTCAGCTTTTAAAAAATAATATTTGTACATACATAACACATGCATATCTTGAGGACAGAGCACAAGATTAAATAGAAATATGAAACCCCTCTATATTTCATACATATCTTATGCACATAGCCTGCAGGAAGTTTAGGTCCTGAAATATGAAGTCAGAGGTTGACTTCTCCTCCTGATCATCATACAGTATTCAAAAATGTTTCTGGACTTCAGGTTTTGAGACCAGGGGTAACGAAACTGCAGATTCTACCAACAACATACTGCCCTCAAGTGCTTCCCACGTTCCTAGCTTTTCTCTGAAAGCTTTGTGCTTTGCACGGATTATCTCACTTGGTTATTGTAATCGCTCTTTGAAGAAAGCTCTCCATTACTGTTTTATAGATGGACAAACCAAGGCCCAGAGGCACGAAGGAGCTCGCATGGGATCCTTCTAGTAGTAGGTGTCGTAGTCTGGATCCAGCAGACTGGCGCCTGTACAGCAGGGCTCTTGATCTTTTGCAACTTTCTTCCCCCCAGTGGCTTTTAAAGACTTAATGGGTCCCACCTCCTCCTTGCTATTAGCTCTTGGAGACAAACAATGGCTGGTTCTGTTAGGAATTGTAAAACAATAACGGTGAGGTAGCAAAGGCTCAGAGAAATTTATTTAGCACACCTCAGACGTGCGTGAGATCACTCCAGGGCTGTGTGGCTCTAACAGGCGAGCTATTTATTTACTCCCCCATTTTAAACTGGAGTTGAAGAAAGAATATTTATGTTCAGGATTTATTTATGAAGGTCATTTCTTTGCACTAAAATAAGGCGCTAACCAACAGCGGGCCAGGGAGACCGGTGTGCTTAGGTGGGTCAGAATGGAATGTTTCCCAAGGTCTGCCCCTCCCCCACCATGTTGTGGCGTGGATAGAACTTTTGTTTCCTTAAGCGTTGATGCAGAAAACCTAGAAGCGTCTCGGGGGAAGTCCGTGCCTTTGTCCATTTATTGTGGATTATTGATTGAGTACGGCCCTACTAGAAGGTACTTTTTATTGCTGACTGTGGGAAACAAATGGGCCAACAGATGCAGTAACTCACCCCAGGGCATGTCCGAAGCTCGACTCAGCCTGCAGGACAGGCCTACTTCATCCCTCATCCCACTCGCGTTCTCCCTTGACAGCATCTCCTCCCCTCGTGCTGCTTCACCCAAGTTAACATCCTCAAGGCGTGTGTGGGGTGACAAGTGCTGGAGAATGCCCTCAAGGGGGTGCTCCTTGGCATGTCGTGCGGCCAAGTGTTTGTTATATATTTTTGTGGTTTGATCTTTCTGCGTCCCTCAGAGAAAGATATTCCTCGTTCTGTCCCCTGTGGCTTTCACTCTGGGTGGATCATAGGCTAGAAATTCTGGAAAGGTATGGGTGACAGAGAGGGCCAGGGTCAGGGATAAATGAATCAAAGGGGGAAACCGAAAATAGAGATCTTTGTTTCATTGATCACTTGGAAATGAAAGACAGTGATTTTGTTTCCAGGTTAGTACTGAAGTTGTTTTATCCTGTTCTGTTTCTAGCTGTGTGGGATAACTAGAACCCCATCCAGAATCCTTGCCTACAGCCATAATACTAGGATTCTCAGGTTAGAACTTCGCTTTCAAAATTCAGAAAGTGGGACTACAGAGACAGCTCAGCCATTAAGAGCACAGGCTGCTTTTCCAGAGGACTTCCAGACCTACATGGCTGTTCACAGCCATTTGTAACTACATCTCACAACTTGCTGTAATTCTAGGGGGTCCAACATGCTCTCCTGACCTCTGCGGACACCGAACATGTGTATGTGGTATGCAGACGCACATGCAAACACCATCCCATACTTGCTAAATAAATAAATAAATAAATAAATAAAACATTTAAAATAAAAGAAAATTCAGAAAGCATTTTTGGTGGCTTGTTATATATCCCTGTTTATTTTGATTTCTTCTTTGTATGTTTCTGTACTCCTGGCATTTTCATTTTAACCTATGAAAATGATCATTTTAATAGATAGCATAAAAAGTTTGATGTAAAACCTAATTTAATAGATAATTTAGAAAACCAGCCATGTAAAACAGTATTTGTTTTGGGTTTGGATGGTGCCACATTCCTTTAAGCCCAGCACTTAGGAGGCAGAGACAGGTATATTCCTATGAGTTCAAGGCCAGCCAGGGCTGCACAGTGTACCCTGTCTTGAAACAACAACAACAATGAAAACTCCAAGAGTATTAGTTTGGGCGTTTGTGATGATAATGTGATAACATAAAGGAGACCCACTTCTCGGTAGTGGTAATTGTGTGAGATGTTTGTGCTGCATTCATTTGTTTCTTCCAACGTGAGACCTTGACTTAGGGCCCTCCCTCCTCCTGTCGCTAAGCACATGTAAGCGTACAGAGAATGTGTCCGTGTAGACGCCGAGCTCCCCGGATGAAGCTTTACTTCTAGCATGAAGCAACGGCGCCTAACTACTTTGATAATTTTCCTGCAGGAGGCGACTAAAGCATGCACCGTGTGAGAGTGGAATCTCGAGTTTTTTAGCAATAACAGACGCGCGGGTCCCTAGGTAAGGGGTGGCGATACTACAGTTAAGGTAGTTATTCATGCTCAACTCTCCAACCTTTGACGCTATGATGTGTCCTTCTTTCTTTTCCTCCACCTGTTGGCAGCAAGAGGGAAACCATGCCTGGTAATAGAAACCTATATCTATTTGGTGCTGGCAAAGTCATGGTTATTGGAGAACCTCCAGCCGCTAAAACCAGCTTAATTCCCAGCAACAGCTTAAACACCCAACCTTATGCTGACAGATATATTTAGTGTTCATCCCTTGTCAAGGGAAGTTCTCTTTGCAGCAACCAGAGATGACTGTAGGAAAACTCCAACCAATCAGCATGCAGAGCGGTGGACCCAGGCCCAGTGGATACATCTACACACGCTTTCCTGTACCAATTCAGGGAGCAGCGGTGCAGACGAGGGTGTGAGAAGATTGTTGGGAGTAACCCGGGGGAGCAGCAAGGTTCAAGTGACCTGGTCTGGAGAATAGGAAAGGGGACGGTGTGGGGAGGGAGAGCGATATAAATGCAGAAGGTGAACTGGGGAGAGCAAACTAACAGTAAGGATGCCCAAGAAAGCTATAAGGAATATACATGCTATTAACTATTTACTAAAAAAACAAAACAACAAAAACAAACAAGTAAACAAACAAACAAACCAAACCCCCAAACCTAAAACCAAACCAAACTAAAACAACCAAAAATTAAAAAAAAAAAAACCAAAACCAGAAAAACAAAACAAAACAAAAAAACCCCTAAATACCAAACTGTCGCAGTAAAAACCCACGCATACCGCTCTTTCTCTCCCGGGCTCCCTCTGACTTGGGCGGTCCGAGAGTCATTCCAGTGCAGCACCCTGCCAGGCCGCCCTGCCCTCACTCACAGTTCCCTTAGAGGGTTGCCACCACGCCAGGCATACACAGCCCAATTCCATGGCTGGCTTGGTGCGTCCTGCACCCACACACTCTCTTGAACTCAATTAAGTTGCCCATAAAAGAACACACCACACAATAACCTCTGATCCAATAGGTAAGATATAAGTTGCCCATCTAGACAGCACGAAACCCCTTAAAAATACTCATCCCTTAAAAATAGTCACATCAACCTGTATCTACGAAGAGGAGAATCTTAACATCCGCCGCCACGTTCTCCCAGCCCCTTCCCCTCTGCTCTCCCTCCCTTCTAAAACCTGTTCCCGCCTCCCTCCCGTCTCGTCCAATGGCAGGCCTCGTTTTATCTCATCTGCCTTCACCTGCACAATGACATCAACCTACACCAACCAACGACAAAAACCCCAAAAAGCGAACAAAAGGTCAAACCTCTATAATACACACAATTCTGTGTACACAATAAGTTTAAAGTTTTTCTCATCTGGGTTAGCAATGCTCCCTCCAAGAGCAAACGACCACCACACAAAACCCCTCAATACCAGACATGAGACGCTCACTCTTGAGTTGCCCAACTCTGTCCAAGAGACTCTCATAGCATACGGCCTATTACCATTGCCCTTGGTTTGCCCCCAGAGGAAGAAGGCCTTCCCTACTGCTGAAGACACCATGCACTTCAGAAACGGCCCAGAGGTCTCTGAGCTGGGACCGAGTGGTAGCCTCCAAAGCAGGGAAGCAGACAGCAATCCTATGCAAGCCTGATGCCTATGAACCTCAGCAGTAGCCAGCATGGCCCATAGCAGTAAGGTACAGTCGTGCCTTTCTGGCATATATACAATGTCTGACTGGCATCCGTTGAATTCCACAAGCGGGCTGGGTAGATTCTCATGACTCCCAGCTTCTTGGCGGAATTCTCAGGCTCAGAGGTCACGGTGACTTCTTCCCATGCCCTGAGAGTGGGCACAGAGATGAAGTCAGCCCTCGGTTCCCTGTTGGGATGACATAGTACCATGTTCCGGAGCAGCCGCAGCAAGGGGTGCCATTCCAAAAACATTTAAATGCCGTCTATTTTAGAAGTGGTGTTTTGGGAAGCCTCGTGTTTGATAGAAGGCTGGCTTTGCAGAGCTGTAGGGCTCTCTCCTGGGAACAGATTGACCTGTGCACATTTTCAGAGTTCTCATCCTTTCCCCACATGTGAACACAGGTCCCCAGTTTATGGGAATTAAGATTGTTTTGCCATGGAACAAAGGGCAGCTACTATGGCCTCCCTCCCCTACGTATCCCTGTCCTTCTTCCCCCCACCCCCCTGTCTCAGCAAGAAGGTGTTCCCGGCACTTGCTTGCAGTGTCTGGCTTACATGTGTCCTCCTTTCAGGGCCCACAGCCTGGTTTTAGTTTCTGTCCTTGAGGGTGTTTGTTTGTTTCACTCTTCTGAGGGAGGAAGGTAGTGGCTCTAAGAAGCTCAACTCTAGAATTCCCACCCACAGTCCTAGGGTTTTGTCTATTTTGTAGCCTCTCAGTGCCTTACCTGTCTCTTCTGTTAATGGAGAGAAATAGCAATGCCCACTTATAGAACTGTTGTGAGGATTGACTATGTGAATCTGTGTAAAGTTCTTATAGTAGCATCTCTGTAAGTCAGGGCTGTTATTATTCGGCTGCTGAACTTGCTGGGAGTAATTTGAGCCTTGCTGGCTCCGACTGACTTTTTCTCTTTGGTCTAGAAGAGCAGCGATATCAGTGAAAAGTGCCAACAACAAACTTGGCCAACACAGGCGTTTGGAGGGAAAGAAGCTAGCTAGAGTGGAGCTAGAGAAACTCTCACGGGGGCATTAGTTCTTAGCTGCTCTAACTCCTAATAATCAACATGAATTCGAGTTCAGTTTTGCTGTCCATCCGGTTCTGTAGAAGCAAAGCATTTCTTAACAAATAACACAGAAACCTTCCTAATCAGAGAAGGGTGTGCTTTCCCTTACTAATTCATAACTGTCCATAGCACGATTGTTCAAAGGTCTGTAGACACTAAACTGAACGAGTTGGGGAAGAGGGAGTCTATTCTTTCTCTGCCAGAACCTAGAACATTCACAGACAGGATGCTCTTACCTGCTCAGGGAGAGAGAGAATCGGCTACCAAATATCGTCTCCCTCAAATAAATATTGATAGATCGCTTCTTCAAAGTGTTGGCCCTTCTAGTGGTCTCCTATGTTGAGGAGAAGAATCACTTGCTGTTATAGTCTTGGTTAAGTAGTGTCAATGCTATGGTCTGGTATGGGCTCTTCTCGTGAAAAAGGAGGCCTTTCGGTGGAGTGTGGCACTGGCCTGGCAATATAATGTGCTAATGTGAGGGAGTGCACAGTTCCAGGGCAGAAGCCATGAAGGTAATTGCATGGGGTGGACACTGGTGACTCCCTCAATGTCTCCTACCGCATCCTTATACCGAGAATACTTTCATCTTAAGCTTCCGAAGATGAAATTTCTGATGGGAAGGATTCACCCATGCTCCAGGTCAAACCAGGTCACTATAGTTGACAGTGTTTAAAATGGCTCATAGAAAATAGTCTCATGATCCACAGAACAGCATTCGAGTTTTCCTTCGCATTTCCGAGTCCGAGGGAGAGTCAAAGAGTAAACCGTGACCACGCATTTGCCATTTCCTGGCAGCAAATGCGGTGTCATCAGAGATACACGAGCAGCAGCACTTGGCGTGTGAGCATTTTCTTGGGCGGGAGGACAGCCATTGCTCTGTTCTAGAAGCCTCTCTCACTATAGCAAGTCAAGTCTGAGGATTTTATGATGCACTTGCCATGGGCAACCTTGCTAATAGGAAGAAGGCAGTTGAGGGCAAATGCCTGGAAATGCAGCTCTCTGGTTCCCTTAAAGTTTTAATTGTGCCACAGCTGCATGGAAACAAGTTTCAAGACAGTGACCCTTGCAGCCCACGCTTCAGACATAGCTGCCTGCATAACGGAACGGTGGTAATTAGCAGCATGCCCCACCCCCAGGGACACCCGATACAAGATACGTGGGGCTTTTTGTTGTAGCAACCCCCAACTGCCCAAAAGGACTTCAGGGAGGCAGCCATGAAGGCGTGTTGACTATGCTTGCAAACTGAATGTGAATAGGGCATCTAGTGATTGCACTGGTGTTCTGTAGACGGCCGCTGCCCACTGTACTGTTTAGCTGAATCGTTGCCAGCTCAATTCCACGTGTTTCTTTCTCAGGCCCTGAAGATGCCATGGTGACCTTGTGGCTGAAAATGTGTTACCTTTGCGACAGAGTTTGTCTTCTAGGTTGCTGTATTGTCACGCCTCAAGGGCATTAGCACAAGTGCTCTCTCTCTCTCTCTCCTTCTCTCCTCCCCCCCGCCCCAGTATTATCCTTTTGGATTTTCCAAAATCTTCCATAACCAAAACAGGGCTTTAGTTATTTGGTATGTTAGCATTTGAGCACACACACACACACACACACACACACACAGACACACACACACACACACACACAGACACACACACACACACAGACACACACACAGACACACAGACATACACACACACACACACAGACATACACACACACACAGACACACACACACACAGACATACACACACAGACAGACACACACAGACATACACACACATAGACACACACACATACACACACAGACACACACAGACATACACAGACATACACACACACACACACACACACACACACACACACACACACACACAGACACACACACACAGACACACACACACAGACACACACACACACACACACACACACACACACACACACACACACACACACACACACACACACACACACACACACACACACACACACATACACACAGACACAGACACACACACACACACATACACACACACACAGACACACACACACACACAGACATACACACATACACAGACACACACAGACATACACACACACACACACACACACATACACACACAGACACACACACACACACAGACACACACACACACACACACACACACACACACACACACACAGACATACACACACACAGACACACACACACACACACACACACACACACACACACACACACACACAGACATACACACACACACATACACACACACATACACACACACATAGTCATACACACACAGGCATATACACACACAGACATACACACAGACATACACACACACAGTCATACACACAGACACACACACACAGACACACACACACACACAGACACACACACACACAGACACACACACACACACACACACACTTAATTCCCGATAATGCCCTTTGGGGGGTGAGCATTGACGCAGACATTTTATCTTGTTTTTCTAAGTCTACGGCAGAGTACACTGACTGAGAAGCAGCGGGGAAGATGAAGCCATGAATCAGCATGGAGAATGGGGAGGGTTTGTAAATTGGATCTCTTCACTGGCTTGCAAGTCTTTTGATAAAAGTGGTGCAGTCAGAATACTTAATTTACCTCAATTAAGAATGAAGGCTCTGGCTATTGTTACTCAGGATGGGAACAAGTTACTCTACAATTGAGGTAATTGCGACCTCAGACTCAGCTCTTCTCTCTGTGTGTTCCCTTTTGTTTATGTAAATGATCTGCCCTGCATAGGCAAAAGCAATGCCCCCCCCTTCTTTCTGTGTTGATTGTTTTCCTTTAATGCTACACTTTGGTGATTTTAATCTCCTAAATCATTGCTCAAGCCAACCACACACACACACACACACACACACACACACACACACACACACACACACACACACAAAATGGCAGCTGTGTCTGATGACCTCAGAGCTGTTCAGCGAAACAGGTGCAGGGTGGGGACCTGTGAGTTCCCCTGCAGGTCCAAGACTGGAATCAACAAAGCATGGGTGTTGGGGGAATGGTCATTTCTCCCCCTTACTGGAGATGACCTCTCAGATCATTGTCAGCTCTAAAACTCTTAGTTTATATTACGTGCTATGACAGAACATAGTGACGGTTGTTGTAGTAACACAAGCCGTTTCTTCAAGTACCAGTTCAGGGGCAAGGAATAATAGAGTAGGTAAAATTGTCGCCGCTATTTAAAAATGTATTCTCTCGGTTACAGATATAGACTCTGTACGTGGCAATCCTTAATTAATCTGTGGCCACTCAGAAGGTTTCGTTTGCTTGAAGAGGGGGTGGAAGAGCTGGTTGTGCAGATTTTGGGGAGAAAGTCATTCCAGGTAGAGGGAACAGACAGGCAAGATGCAGGCTTGGGTGTGGCAAGAGCAAATGCTGAGGAGGGAAGAGGCTATTGAGGCCGAAAGTAACAGACGAGCATTTATTGAATATTAAATAAATGTAACGGCTATTGGAGGTTCATATTTGCCAGTGGCTCTAACAATCCCTTTGTGGAGATTAATCCATTTAGTCCTCACGATGGACTCATGAGGTACAGTTACCATCTCAATTTCCAGAGGAGGAAACAGAGGCGAAGAGAGAGTTAATTAACTTGACTAAGGTCACCCGGTAGAAAGACGCAGACCGAGACACTGTCTGTTGATGTGGTTCAAGTTGTTTCCTTAACCACTTTTAAAGAACATAAGTAGTTTCTGGAGTGCCTCTTGCTTACTCTAACTATCACCTCAGGTCAATGTGAGAGTTTTTCACTATTTATTAAATCACCTCGTTTATGAACGTGAGTCTTGTTCCTATCACTAATTCATTAGCAAATGTATGTAATATGGGAGTAAGTTGAACTCGGTGTCACATTGTTCTAAGTGCCATGTGACGAGGAAAACACCAAATACAATTGGGCAAAAGCCAGGGAGAGTTGACTCTGGGCACAAGCACATTCAGATGCTGGAGTGAAGTGATATCCCTGGGAATCTCTCTCTGTTCTTCCTCGCGTCTGCTCGCACTTCCGACAACTTTGGTTTCAGCATGCAACAGGATCCTCCCGTGAAATGGGAAACTG
This sequence comes from Rattus rattus, assembly GCF_011064425.1. NCBI lineage: Eukaryota > Metazoa > Chordata > Mammalia > Rodentia > Muridae > Rattus > Rattus rattus. The sequence continues at coordinate 9,803,683 of NC_046164.1, read as the reverse complement.
GCTACCGACTGACCAACTTGTAAAAAGAGTTTGTCTTTATCTGAATTCAAAGCAAACCCCCAGAATTGACCCTTCCTGACCCCGTGTGGTGGAGTAGCCACCCATGAATAAATCACAGTGTCTGGAGGATTGACCGTGTTGACTGAGCAGGCCTGGGCACTGATTAGGGTCACCCAAACTTCTGGACCGAGAGTCTGGAGGGCTGTTCTCCACAGAAAGGTCACAGAGATGGACAGGAACTAAGCAGGTTTAAGCACCGCTGCCCAGGGCTTCGCCCGCACCTTACCCGTCCTATTTCCTTGCTATCTTTTCCCTCATGTCCTTTGTCTCGGAACTCTTACGTTTCCCTCTCAGTTTCTTAGTTTTCCTTCCTTTACTTTGCAAGGCAAGAATTTAGAGGCATGGAAAAAACCTCGCAGGGCATATTGAGAAGGAGACGAGAGAAAATAATTTTTGAATAAGAGCTAAAGGAATTTTACAGGCATCTGTGCTCTATTCCAGGGCGACACCTTTCAGACCTCTCGTAGGGAACAGAGCTCTGTTTTGGAAAATTACATGAAATACTTACTGTGTATTGTAACTTGTGTACTATGGGCTTTCAAACAATGATGATAGATTAGGTAATGGGCAATGGATGACTCATCGAGAATGAGGGATGCGTTTAATAATCTCTGCAGAAAATGAGCCACCGTGGATTAGTTTAGCACGGTCAGAATCCTATCGATAACAACAATATCAGCAGCAGAGGCACCGACATCGGCCCTGACGTCCCAAGGGCATTGCCGATTAAACTATTTCATTAGAAAAAGCAGAGTGTTAGCTGCAGATTTTGTGACATTTCGTGAAGTTCAAACATGAGTACCCTCAGCTCTGCCTTCCCTTTGGACAAGGTCGAGCCCTGGATCGATTGTCAGATTTTTGTGCAACCAGTTTTTCACAGCCTACCTTTTGTTCCTACCCAGCTCAAGCAGAGTTAAGTGTCAGATTAGGCAAATTCAGCTTGGCACCTGAAGCCTGCTTATATTTATGGGGATTATAGCTGCTTGAATACATTTATTTCGAGGATTAACAAAAGACTTAGTTCCCTAGCATTTCATCATGACTGTGGCTTTGAATACAAAACATTCATTGTGCTGGGGAAATGGTCCATTCTGACTCCGTAAGTAGATATAACCTCGCACGAGGCCCCTCTGCGCTGTAATCTCCAGCCTGTGAAGGATCCCTTTCTTTGTTCTTCTGTCTTTTCTGAAAAACTTCTCAGTGGTAGCTTCTTTGTTCCTATCTTGTCCGTCCTGTCCTTTCTTCCTTATTCTCACATGTCTACCTTGCATTTAAGGTAACAAGGTATCAATGATCATAAACTGTTTCCATCTTCCCAGCCTGCCACAGACGAGTAACCTTTATTTAACTCTTTAGACCCTGGTAGAGAAGATGGTTGGATTCACCTGGACTCAATTATTTAATTACTAGAGGGTCTTAGAAGATAATTCGAAGAGCCAAAATCAAACGAGCTTGGGTTACAAGTTAGTCGATGATTCCGTGTTGGAGAGAGAGCACTGCTCCAGGGTAACTAAACCACGAAAGGCTAAAGTTCTATGACACACGGATGAGGTAAATGCTGTTAGCAGAGAGCAGGCTGCAGATGCTCCTCTTTGGGAGAGCTGCTAACTCCTCTTAATGCCTAAATGCCTCTCTGGGTTTCTAAATAGATTTCTGCCTGCACGGTTCCCAAAGGCTATTTCTGTTCTGACTCAGGGGCTGGAGGTCGTCTGTCCCTGTCTCCCTCACTGGGGACTCACCTCTGATGTAGGATCGCAAAGGACCAGCAACTCTGTCCTGCTCTGGTTTGGGTTGAGCCTACATGTAACGATCTCCTTTAAAAACCACGGACCATGCAGCCCTGTGGAACTGCCTACGTATGTTGGGAAAAAAAATGATGCTGTCGGTGTGGAATTGCAAGATAAGCAGAGAACCCAGTAAACGACCCAGTGGGAGTTTCCCTCAAGGGAAGGATAAAGAAAAGAGTACAGTGTGCTTTGGCAAAGGAACCTGGTACTTAATATGATTATTGCAACTCTGGGCGCTCGCTTTCTCCCACTGGGCAGATCAAACTGGATGAAGGCAGAGCTGCTCTTCCAAAGCCTCCATGAGCTCAAGCGTCCAACCGAGATGTCAACATGCCCAATATCCTCAGCAAGGAAAGTCCTTTAATTAATTAGGGCTTGAACTGGCGGCTTGCCACAAAACACCTGAACTTGGTAGCCTGCGAGGAGACGGGCAGAGGGCCAGTGCCAGCAACCCGCTGCTTCCCCCGAAGCCACTGCCAGTGTCCACCCAGCACGGATGGGAGAGACAGGTGTTGCATCCTTCCGAGGAGGGCCTTTCAGCCGATGTCCTTTGGAGAAAGCTTCCTGGAAGAAGCCTTTGTCTTGACTTAGAGATGAGACAAGGGTAAGAAGGCAGCCCTGTTTCCTTTTTCTATTAAGAAGCCATGAAAGTCAGCATCCAGAGTAGGCAGAACACACCAGAAGAGAGGCCGCCGCCTTGGCTGAACTTGACCTTGTCATTCCACACTGCTTTGGAAGTTGTAAGGAGACCTGGAGGCCCTCTAGCATTACCAGGGTGATCTGGTATTTTGAAAGGCCGTCCCTTCTGTCATTTCCTAAGGTGATTTGGGGCTCAGTGGTAAAAGGCAGCCTTGCTAGGAATCTCAGAGGGAGCCCCCTTCTTCAGGCTTGTAGATGTTTCCCAGGTACTCCCAAGTACCACCTTCTGCCCAGATTGCTACAAGGAATCCTTTTGAAAGGCTGGCCTGGAAAGGAAAGGTGTGAGCTCTCTTTTCCAGGGACGTCCCATGCAGGAGCTATGTGAATAAATGAGGAACGACCATACAGCGTTTGTTCCTGATCCACCCCGGGACAGCTGCTTCTTTTGGTTTTAGTCTACAGCTACACTACCTATTAGCATACAAATATTCTGTGTGTGCATGTATGCATGCAGGTGCGTGTGCGTGTGCGTGTGTGTGTGTGTGTGTGTGTGTGTGTGTGTGTGTGTGTGAGAGAGAGAGAGAGAGAGAGAGAGAGAGAACATGTTTGTGTATGTGCACACATACATGTAGGTGTGCACGCAATGTGCATATAGGAGTATGTGAAGACCAGAAGCTGACATATATATATATATATATATATATATATATATATACTTTTTTTTTTGAGACTGGGCCTCTCGTTGAACCCCATTTCATGAATTTCTACTAGACTAGCTGGTTAGCAAGCCCCAGGGACCCTCCTGTTTCTGCTTTCCCAGTGTCCGGATTACAGGGTCACTGCCTGTGCTTTCTGTGGTGCTGGCATCCAAACCGGGTCCTTATGTTTGTGCTATAAGCACTTCACTGCTGAGCTATTTCTGCAACCCTGGAAAGTCTTTATTATGCCCATAAAAATGTTCCTCCTGGCTTTCTAAAGTACTTTAATGTTTTTTTAAACTCCCAAAGAGTGTGACATAATGTGATTCCCCATCTCCAGCAGTGTCGTTAGCTCCGGATTTACCTGTGAACACGGGCTCTGTGCTATTTATGATTTCTGAAGCATCAGGTAGTACAATTTCCCATTCATTTGTAGCCATTGGATGACTCTGGAGTGGAACTGTCCATAGAAAATGCCTCCCCTAGCACTCGTTAGTGATGCCGGGTCAAGTGAAGAGAAATGGCCTTCTCTCAGCCATTTCTTCCATTTGTAAGTAGAGATCATGGCATCTGCCTCACAGAGTTGGTGTGCGACCACTGATGCTGAACCTGAGACATGAGAGTCTCCACATCGGTTTTGGATGAAGCTTCCATTGGTCCAAAGACAGATTTACTCATTCTCTCCATGGCAAATGACCTACCCTGCACCCAGCGGCCAGGCAGAGATAGGATAGCCTATTCCTTTCAGAGAGGGGAGGTTGGGACAGTCAGAGCAGTTTCCTCTGCCACTGAAGTCCCTTTGATACCTTTTTCTTCCTAAGAAGGGCTTTAGACATCAGTTGCTCTAAGGGGCTGAAGAGGTAGTTCAATGGCTAAGAGTGAGTACCGCTCTGGAAGACCCATGTTTGGTTCCTAGTACCCAAGTTGGGCAGATCACAAGTGCCTTTAACTCCAGCACCAGGGATCACTTCTGCCCTCTGAGGCATCTGGTCTCAGTCTCTCTCTCTCTCTCTCTCTCTCTCTCTCTCTCTCTCTCTCTCTCTCTCTCCCTCAGAATAATAATAATAATAATAATAATAATAATAATAATAATAATAAATTTGTAACAACTTGGAATAAAGCTACATTGTTAGCCTACCAGTTGTTCATCAAGTGGCCATAGACGTTTGTTTAATCCAAGGTTTTGGAAGTCTCTACCACAGCAGTTCTCAACGTGTGGGTTGTGACCCCTTTGGAGCCGAATGTAAGATAGCCTACATATCGAATATTTACGTACAGCTTGAAGTAGCAAGAAAATAGTTTTATGATTGATGGGCATCACAACACGAGGAGCTGCGTTAAAGGGTTGCAGTGTTAGGAAGGTTGAGAACTGTAGGTTGATGTCTATATGTAGGTAAGGACTGGCACAAGTTAGGTCAAGGCCATGACTGGACAATAAAATGATAAGGTAGGGACAAAGCTTTTGTAAGGCGGGAGAGAAGGGAAAGGGAGAGAATCAAGATGGAGAATGAGAAGGATGACCCAGATCCGGGTGGTCTTGAATGGCTCTAGGTAGTTATGTCTATTTTTTAAGGGATAGATTTCTATAGGTCAGTTTATCTTATCTAGGTGGACGGTTTATATCATCAATTGGATGTGAGTTTATCGTGCGGCTGTATGGTGGATTTAACATATAAATCTGATTGCTGGGTTCCAGTTTGTTGAGTCTTGATCTTACTGGGTAGCTGGAACCAGAGGGTTCACAGCTAGTAGAGAGAGATACTAGCCAGAGATAAATTATGGTTAGTCCCATATGGTCCCCCGGTGCTGGAACTAACTCAAGGGCCCAGCGTGGTAAGGTGCCACACTAGATCGGCTCGTAGACTGGGGGCAGTGTGGAGCCACTGAGATAAAAACTGCAGTACCATGTGGCCCTGCGGGTACAGATGCTAATGCAGGATAAAGACTCCACAATTTTAATGTTTACCCCAACAGAGAACCAGTGCTCCAAGATTGGCTAGCTTTTTTCCTGCTTGGTTTCTAATCTATTCCATGTACTAGTAAGTGCATTCATAATTTGTTCTTTTAAAAAATTCATAGCCTTTGGTTTTTTTTAAAATGAGATGTAGCTTCAACACAGAAAATGCTTAGATTTTAAGTCCTCAAGCTCAGCGCTCTATTACTGTACGTGCACTGTGTAGAGAAGCAAGCCTTCGGAAGCTCACTGGCTGACCCCTGCAAGCCACCGAGTCCTACAGCCACTTTCAGACTTCTATCACTCTTGGTGTCTGTCTAGTTTTGAACCACATGTAAGTGAAGTCATGTCGTATCTGTTGGTTTTGCCTTGTTTTGTTTAACATTATGTCCCTGAGAGTCACCAGTGGAATTGCCCACACCAGTAATTCCTTCTCTTTCCAACACTGTTCGAAATTCTATGACCATAATAGCTTGTTAGTCAAATCAACTATCGGTGTACTGTTCACTTACGTGTGTGTGTGTGTGTGTGTGTGTGTGTGCGTGCGCGCATGGGTGTGGACATGCTTCAGACGACAGCTTCAGGTGCAGTTCCTTAGGTACTGTCTGCCTCTCCAACCCTTTTTATTCCATCACAGGAGTTAGAAGCATTCAGTGCCACATCTGAGTTTAGCTTGCAAGGCTGAACTGTCTTCCCCCAATAGCCCCAATACGCTTTTAGCTGTTTGTGATTTTAGGCCACTGTGAATAACATTCTGATTATCCTTGTACCAGTTTCCTGATGGCCTCAAGCTCCCTTTCATCTTGACATACTCAGGAGTGGAGTTTCTGTCAGAGGGTGTGCATACATTTATGCCTCGTGTTAGTTCTTAGTGGAACATTTCGAAAGGTGAAAGTTCATTTGTTCTGGGGCCTGCGGTGGGACAGAACAGCTCACCTTCCAGCAGTGGGGAAGCAGAGAGAGAAGGGGCTGGGATGAGGTGTGATGTGATGTGCTCTCTAGGGGCATGACATCGGGAATGTGTTTCCTCCAACTCGGCCCCACATTTCATTTTCCATCACTTCCAATAATGCCACAAAGCTATGACTTCATCAAGAGTAATCTCCCTGTGAAGTTGGAGCCTCCTGGATCCAATGAGTTCCCCAAATCCCGCCAGGTAGCAACCAAGCTCCCAACACTAGAGCCTGGAGCAACATCTTAGATTCAGAAGTAACACCAGTCTTTTCTAAAGCAGTGAGACACTGCTATTTGTAGTCTGAGAGCAACAAAACTCTACAGTCTAACGCTTACCTGTGACCTTTGGAGCGACAGCACTCCTGAGAGACCAGCTCTCTCCCGGCAGCATTTGGGTATGGAGACTTGTGATTCAGCCTTAGCTCTGGGCGCAGATGGAAACCTGACTAATCCAAAGCCCGACGAGGTTACAAGTTCACAACGACAACAATAATAACATAATGGTATTAGTAATGCTTCTATGTTTTCTCCAGTAACGTCCACGGAACCTGGATGAAGAACCTTGGCTCACAGTCCCTTTATTGACAAGCCTTAGTTCCCCTCCTTGTCCACTGCTCTACACTTTGGGAATGAGAATCAGAACCTGCTTGGATTTCTAGGAGGTGTGTTGGCTCCCTGGGATTCGTAGGGTTTGACTGAGACCCACCGTCTCAGAGGTCTTTACCTCTTAGCAACTAGAGGACCACCAGTTCCTTATGGGTCTCACAGGCACTGTCTGCAGGAGCCTAGGGGTAACTCTCGTAAGGCCCCGGCGATGTGAGCATCCTTCCTTCAGTCTGTGAGGAAGCAAAAGATGCCATTCTCTCTTCTTGGCAGCTTGTTTCCCAGTGTTCTAGAGGAGCCAGCTGGCTTTGTGCAGGGGGTGGTGATAGGAACCCTCCCTTATAGATCAGGAAACTCAGAGCATCCATCCCGGCATCCGCCACAAGCATGCACACCCCTCACTTGATCCCCATTGAGCTCTGGGTGAATTGATTTTTAGTTCTAAAATCGGAGTCCGGGAAGTCCCGCTTGGGCGTCTGGCTTGGCCTGGGAACGGACTGGAGAGGAGAAGGAAGCATCGTGTTCTCATCACTCGCCTTGCTAGAGGCGGTCTTTAGAAAGTACCTTTGGTATATAATGCCATTGGTTAGTTTGGCTTCAAGGCAAAAGGAGTGGTGGACCCAAATGTCTGAGAAAACCGAACAGAATGGCCCCCAATCCTATGAGGGCAGCTCGATTGGGAGACAGGTCAGAACTCGGTTTTCAAGTCCGGTGCCCTTACTCCTTTTGTTTAGTTGTTTTTGCTTCAGTTGCATTGCTCCTACTAAGTGCGAAAGGAGTCAATCACAGAGTGGCCTGTCTTTCTGTTGCATTTGACTGGACTATCACAGGTCTCACAAACACCAACAACGCTGAACATGGATAGTAGCTTTCACTCCACGCTTCATCCACAACTGAAGACATTTCAAGTTCTGGGCAAGTCTCTCTTACCCTGCTTTTCCAAGAGTCTGAAAGAATTTCTCACATGGATATCTCAGGACTCCACTTGGGAGTTTTTGAACTGGTTACCTGAGGGAGGCTATGTGGGCCTTGCCTGGCAGTTTTCAGTAAGCACCCTGCTTTCCTGCATGGGCGCCATCACCCCACATCTCTGTTCCATAACCCTGCAAGGTACTCTATGCTTTAGTCATAAAGTGGGGAACGCCCTCCGCTTGGCTCTGCTAAGAACGTGGGTCCGTAAGCCTCGAACCAGCAGAGCTCATGCACACTCAGGGTTGCAAAGTCTCCTGTGTATGATGCCTTTGGCTTCTGTTCCTCATGCTGTTGCCATGGATTCCTGAATAACTTCTCTCATAATCCTTCATTACCTTTGTTCTCTCCTTCATTCCAGCCCTTTCTCTAGAACCCCCTTGCATCAAGACATTTGCCCTCCCTTCCATCCAACAGTGACTCCCAGGTGACTTAGTTCCTGGCTATGAATTCGGGCGGACCAGAATATCACGGTAATTGTATCTTCCAGCTAGCGACTCCCTTAAGGCTGAGCTCACTAAGCTAGTTTTAAGAAAGTGCGATGATAAATTTGACCAAATGTTGCTCTTTTGATTTCTCCAGAAATTGACCAGTTTCTAGAATAAGCTCAGGTTTGGGCTTTGGTATTCTTTGTCACTGATGATTCCCATTTCTGCGGCATCCAGAATGAAGGAGCAGAGAGAGCCCAAGTGTGCATAGATTCTTATCTTGGTCTTCATTCATAAAAAGGAAGCCAGAGGTCACTCGCTGAACAACTCTTCCACATCCCCGGAACCTCGCATGCCATGGCAGCATCTCAAAGTTGCCTTTGGTCTGCAGATAAACTCCCGTGCAATCAGTGAGGACTGAGGAGGCCCATGACCTGGTCATGAAGAGCTGCCACCTTGGCTTGAACTTAATGTCATTTTACTGCTGTTTTAAACGATGAATCCAAGGGAAAAGGGATGTTGCATGAAGGAATGTGCACAACTCCTGGAATAAGGGGAAGCCAAAACGAGATAGAATTTTTATGAAAAACAGCTACTTATAATTAGAAACACCTAGAAAACCGTTATGACTCAGTTGGGGTGACTATGTTCAAGTCCCCGTGTCCTAATAAACAAGGGTTGGCCCTTGAATCTGGTTTCATTATGGATTTATGTAGACTGGAGGAAGTGTCTTAATGTCAGCAGTGTCGTCAGCCCTTGTGTCTGTTGATACCACATGTATGGGTCAAACCGATGGAAGCTGGATTACGTACTTGTAAAGTTGTCTATAAACTGAGTGCAGACAGAGCCCTCCATTTTATTTGCTCACCAACACAGAGGGCGCAGCGTTCGTGTACCACCTGCGTTTACCGTCCTTAGAAGCAGTCTAGAGGTTACTTAGGTTTACGGGAAAATGTGCCTGGGCTACATGCAAGCGTTATGCTAGTTTATATCAGGGCTTGCCCATCCTCAGGGCTCGTGGTATCCTCAGATATCGGAATGACTCTCCTGTGCATGTAAGGAAGACCTGCGACTCATGGTTGCTCCGTGGTTATGATGGCCTGTAGGCCAAATGTACGGAGTGCCGTCTGGACAGTTTGTCCCCACTACCATGTTCCCTCCCTGAGGGCAGAGAAGAGAGAGAAAGATAAAGGATCAGGCAGAAGACCCTTCTGTTGGCACCGCATGGAAGCCCAGCCATTTCCGTGAAGGAAGAGTGGAGACGGTAGCAGGATGCGGTGGAGGGAAACTTTATTATGGTCTTTCAACGCTCTCTAATGGCAGTCTGTCTGTGGATGTGCTGTGAGGAACCCTGTGCACCATTAGCTGCTCAGGAGCAGGGACAGCGCTGCCATTTCTGTTGTGACAGCTGCACATCCAAACCAGCCCCTGGGGCAGGGCAGGTCCGCCCCAAATGCCTGTAAAGTGGTGAGCGGGTCCTCTTGAGGGCGCAAAGCAATTGTCCGCCAGCATCTCCATGGGTGAATAGGTGAATGTGTAGCTTCTATTCGATGACTTTTCTATTAGGTAACTTTTCAGACCATAAAACACACACATAGGTGGGCGCAAAAGACAGTTGAAAGTGCACAGCACCGTGAAATAGCAGGTAGGGCATGTGTGAGCCTCACGGTGGCTGCTTGCTTGTTTATACACCGTAGGAAGTGAAGTGGTGGTGTAAACGCAGTTCGAGGACTTCTTAACCACAAAAGAACCTTGTTCTCTGTTTTCAGAGAATAAGGCAGTTTGCAAAATGCCACTCACCACGATGGTAGAGACAGTGCGGCTTTGGAAAAGAACGGCGGGCCCTGGGAAACGAGGCAGATCTGCGGAAATTTGTAGAGATGGGTTGATAAGTCATTTAAAGGTCTGACCTTGAAGAACTTGCAGATAGACTTTAAAGAACTGTTGACTTTAAACAACTTGTTGTTGTTGTTGTTCTCATTCTGCTGGTTTTGTGAATGAATGAATTGAACTGTACCAGGGCTACTAAAACCCTGTATCCATATGCTGTGCCTCCTAGAATATTAGCTTCCAGAAAAGACAAGATGGGAGAACTGTGACCTCTTTACAGGGGGGTTTAGGGTGACTCATGGGAGGTAAGGCAGCCTCAAGGCCCGGATGTTTTCATTTAAAAGCAGAAGATCCTACCCGGTCTCAGTTGCTACCATATTTCATTCTATAAGCAGGGTGCAGTCAGGACTAGAGAACATTCAGCTAGGATAAAGCATGGGAAGGGTTGAATTTCCTGGATAAAACCCCTTCAGGATCACACATCTTCAACAAAGAGCTGGAAACATATGTCAAAACCTGCCTCACATTAGGGTCCTGAGACAGAAGAGAGAATGAACTTGCTGATGTTGCGAGGCCCTTTCAATTGTTTCTTATTACAATGTCTCTTCTACACACTGGTTTTTGCCTTTGAAATGCTTTGTCATTCTCCTGTCCTGCCCAGGAAGTCCTTCATTAGGACCATAAAGTAAGCTGCCACTGTGCAAAAACCTTCCCCATCCCCCAGATGCTTCCTGATCTCTGTTCCTAAGCTTTAAAATACCACACTCATATACCTTCTTATGACATGCCTGTCGTATGTCATAATGACACGAACACAACAATAATAAGACAGAATGGTTTTCTCTCGGAGGTTTACAGTCCAATAGAGGGAAATGGTGTTGGCAGCTGAGAACCCAGCCAAAGAAGGTATATGAGATGTGCCGTGGGAGGTGACTTGTAGGGAAAGAGAGGTACTGATGACCCAGAGGGGACAGCTTCGATAAATGAACTCATGAGGCTTGAGATGTCTGCTAGTACGTTTCTAGAACCGTCCATAGTTCTGAGTGTCACCCTCAACCTCATCTCCCCTAACCCATGGGTTCTGCTCCCACTGTGTGGAGAACTGTGACACTCCCCTTATTGACCCTTCTTTGGCAGGCATCGCCTCCAATGTGTCCTCAGTGCTATTACCGCCTGTGATTGCTCAAACTCGACTGTCACACCTCAGCTCTGCTCCTTGCAAAGTCCGAAGCATTAAACTGTCACCTTGTGTGTTCTGAGACTGACAATGGAAAGTTCTCTGTCTAGATATTTAGAATCCCTGGGTGGTGAACCTTCCTCTCTCTCTGTCTCTGTCTCTCTGTCTCTGTCTCTGTCTCTCTCTCTGTGTCTCTCTCTCTGTCTCTCTGTGTCTCTCTCTCTGTCTCTCTGTGTGTGTGTGTCTCTCTCTCTGTGTCTCTCTCTCTGTCTTTCTCTGTGTCTGTCTGTCTGTCTCTCTCCAATGCCTGTATTTTCAAGCAGTAGTTAATAGACACATGTCTATCTAAATGAAAATACCCATAATTGAATTTGACAGTAGAACTAGACATAATTTGTACATATATGGTTAGGAAAAACTTCCCCGATGATGATACTGGATGAAACTTGGAGTGCCACTGCCAAAGATGAATAAGCTAAAATCAACCCGAGGCGTATTCCCCCCGGGGGACAGGAGTACGGATTTAGCCTTCCCACCTGTATCCACTTATGATGGCAACTGCTAGGCTAACTGCCATCAAACCCATTCATCTAAATTTTCCAATGAGTATGTGGATACCAAGGTAGAAATTAGTTTCTTATCCTTCTTACAGCTGGCTGTGGTCCATGGGGCCAAGTTCTTACTAGTGAAAGTGGGTAGAGGGGATTTGGCTGCTGGTCTGTGGTTCTGAAGAGAGAAGGAGCCTCTGCCTTCTCTCTGCATCCTTCCTCCTGGCTGAGAACAGTACGGAAAGCCTCACGCTGAGAGGTAAAGATGGTGTCACCCCAGGGCTCTGAATGGCATCCTGGCCCACAGCTGCTGGCCAGCCTCAAACGCTATCTGCAGACCATTATATAAGACACCAGTGAGTTAGCTTCTGCTCCTGGACGGTGCCCAAATCCTGCCTGATCTCGGCTCACCTTGAAGGTTCTATCAACAGCCGTAGAGCCGTAATGCGGTAGCAATGGTTTTGTGCCCAGAGAGAAGTTAAACTCAATTCTGAGCTAAATTAGCTCACCCCAAATTTGGAAACACTGCTCAGGAGGTTACCTATGACTGCATTGGGCATTGAGAGTAGAGACCCCTCTAGGGGAGGGGGGTCTCATATCAGACATCCTGCATATCAGATATTTACATTATGATTCATAACGGTAGCAAAAATAAGTTATAAAGTAGCAACCAAATGATTTTGTGGTTGGGGAATCACCACAATGTGAGGAACTGTATTAAAGGGTTGCAGCATTAGGAAGGTTGAGACCCCTGCTATAGGGTAACCCAAGAGCAAGAGCACCTAGGCTCACAGGCTAACTAGGCCAGAGCGCCTCAGTCTTCAGCTCTGTGACAGACACTTAAATGCTTGACTTCTGTCTTGTAAGCCAGAATGCTAAGGGGTGACAGACACCTCGTACTTTGAAAGATGCACCAAATTTCAGAGCTGTGTCATGTCTGGAAACCTACTTAGCGATCGTTTCATAAGCAGCTAAGGGATGCCGATCATTTGCTGAAATTCAGACTTGACCCAGGGAGAGCCTCCAGAAGATATTAAGTACAGGATAAGGAAGGACATGGCTGATGAATTGCCACTGACTAAACCAGAGGATGGTTAAAAGCCATTCAAGATGGGCAGGGCGGGGGGTGGGGGTTGTATCTGTGGTTAGGAGCACCAACTGCTCTTGCAGAGGACCTGGGTTTGGTTTTCAACACCCACATAGCAACTCAAAACTGTCTGCAGCCCCAGGTCCAGGACATCCAACCCCCTCTTCTGACCTCCCTGGGCACAAAACATACACTTGGTGCACAGACAAACTTGCAGGCAGAATATTCATACATATAAAACAAAATGAATAAAACCTTTTGGTGAAGCCATTCGTGACCCAGAGTATGACTGTAGATTCTCTAGAAACTCTCACTGTAGTAAGACCTGTTCCTATTCGTCAACCACGGGGACACATCTGCATCACACACACCCCAAGGCCCCAGTCGGAGATTAGATCAGCTTTTAGTCCACATGTACAAGGCCTCTATGGTGGATTTGGCCGTAGACCTGCCTACAGGGAGGACTGAATACCCTCACCAACACGGCAATTCAAGCGTGTAGCCGTTGCCTCTGCCTCATTGACTAGGGAGATCCCTGCCACCAGAGCTGATACAAAACCCAACCTGTGATTCCAAACACCATTTTGCAGGATGTGTCTAAAGAGTGCTTTTCAAAGTCTTGCTTGTCGTGAACCATCTACCTTGCCTTCCTTGCCCTTGTGTTGAGAATTCCTGGAACCTATTAAAGGGAATCCTAGCCTCTCCCCCCATGTAACAGCTATAAAACATGTACTATCTCTATGTATAACGATTTAAAAAACCCTACTTTATAGAAAGCCTGAAACAACCTTTCTTTGTCATTTTAGTATACTCCAAAATTTGTCCGTGACTCCAAGACCTGGGAGACACTTGGAAAAAAGCATGGTGATTTACGATGGTCTCTTGACTACTCCTTTTCTTCCCAGTAGATTCCCAGGCAATCTTCTGCTAATTCCTGAAGGCTCTGTGAGTCAAAGAAGCATTCTGAGTGAAAGAATTTGACATTCTCGGTACAAACGCAAAACCCTGTCCCAAGCAGAACCTGGAGAACAAACTTTGCCAAACTGTCTAAAACAGTTCTTCAGCATGGTCACTGCCTCCCACTGCATCTTTTCTGAGAGACCTGTGCCACCTTCACTCCCCATCTAGCTCTGAGAGTCAAGAAGGTGCCTAGGAGCGACTTTGTCATCCTGGAAAGAGTGGCGATGTCTAAAGCCGCCATCTTAGAATAGACAGGGCAGGACCTGAGACTGGAGTCGGCGTTCCAGTGTGGTTTGCAGGGTTGAGTGTGAAGGTTAGAGCTGATTAATTACATTACAATAGCCATGTTCCACAATGAGTAATAACACACACTGCACATGTATGAGAAATGCCCCTGACACCTCAGCCATGGTGACAGATGAATTATTTTTCCCTGAGAAGCTGGGGAAACTCAACAGGTAAAAAAATGGGAAGAAGTTAAAATCTTATTTAAACAAGGAAGTGTGGAGATCTAAGTTCAGACACCAGCACCACATAGAAAGTCAAGCGCAGTGACCAGGCCTACAGTCCCAGAACTGGGGAAGCAGAGGCTCTAGTCCTCTGGGTTTGATGTCCAGCCGGTCTGGCTACATCACTAAGTCCCAGGCTCAGTAAGAAATCCTGTCTGAAAAAAATAAGGTGGAGAATTTCTGAAGAAGATACCTATATTGACCTCTGACCTCTGCATATCACTATCATGCACCTCTCCATGCACACACGTGATGTACAAATACACCACACACATACACACATATATACACACATACACATACATGCACAGACATATACACACATGCACACATATACATGCACACACATACATGTATACACATATATATACACACATGCACACACATATATACACACATGCATACACACATACATGCACTATACATACACACATATGTACATACATACATACATGCACACACATACATGTACACACATACGCATATATACATGCATACACATGTGCATACAAACACACACACATACACATACACACACACAAAGGGGGCACTTGGCTTATGAAATAAAAATCCCGTCATATCCAGGACAGAAGCTTTAAAGGTAGAACTGAGTCCTATGTAGGAAAAGCAGGAGAGCAGGAAGACGAGCTTACAAAACCAAATCTCCAAAAGAGAAGGTCGCAAAATATCGTTAGAACAGACATGGTCTGGTACGTGTAGAGCACAAACCCCAAAGGAGAGAACGTTCCAGAGCGACACCCTCGTGCTGGACAAGGTGCCTTATTTTGGTGCCGATGTTTGAACCCAGGACCTGCATACACAAAGCACACACCACCAAGTCACACCCCTGGTTCTCAAACAGAGGAAGACTGGATGGGGAAACTGTGGCAAATAGGATGAAAACAACGTTAATGTTAAAGAGTATGAAACGGTGTTAGAGGTTGCTTACTTACTCAAGTTGCTGTAACAGCTTTAGTGACTGAAGTTACTGGCTAGATAATAAATGCCGTACACATGTGTATGTGTATGTGTATGTGCATGTGTGTGTGTGTTATATAAAGAGGAAAACATGAGTAAAGGGAAGACCCAAAACATTCCAAAGGAAGAAGATAATAGAATGGAGGTTTGAACCAAGAATATACTTCTATTTGATCTAGGAAACCGCTCTTGAGGAACTAGGAGGAACTTGAAGTGTTGGTTAGATGTGCTGAAAGGTCCCGAGGTTACCATTAGTCTGTATGGCTATTTGTGAAATCACTGAACAGAAAGGCTGGGGAACGAATGTCTGAGGACAATAAACTCTGACCCCATTGTCTATGTAGTCTGCTAATTTCTGCTCCAGTTGCAGTTAACCAAGGAAATAGAAGCCAGTGACAACGTAAGAGATTTGTTAGATGGATCTGGACCCGGGTGAGTGATGGAGACACTGGGGCTATGGCAGTGAGCCCTGACCTCTTGAAATATGAAGTCTGGTGAATATGTGGGGGGGGGGAGAGGGGAGGGGAAGAGGAAGAGAGGAGGGAGGGAAAGAAAGGAGGAGGGGGAAGGGGGAGAGGAAAACTGCACATCAAATGACGTGTTTAGAATATAATATTATAGACACATGTGTGGATGCATTGGGAGATCAGGGAGAGCCATGGGATTGGCAGACAGAATGGAGATGGACTTGTGTTAGAGATGTAGAAATAGGTAATGAACCGGTGAGGGTTTCCGCTATGCACAAGAAGATTAAAAAGGAAAATGGGAGTGAAAATGGAATTAAGAAGTCAGCAAGCATCCCTTATGCTAGTTCTCCTCTTACATATTCATGTGATGTGCAGCTCCTCCCCCAGGAGGGTGCACAATCCCATCAGCGGGGATGATATCCTTTTATGGCCTATTAAAAACATACACGTCTCCGAGGCCAGCTGCGCATCTGCTAGGCTCTAGCAAAGGGGATGTTCTGCACCCTTTTCCTTTTTTCACCTAAAGATTGCTACATTTCAGCTTTCTGTGTAGCCAGGAGAGGGCTCATCCCACAGTTTGGTCCTGGGATTCTGTCTAAGGACAGTGAGGATCTGAAGAAAGGACAGACACAGTACTGGTGTCTGGTGGAGTGGCACCAACCACCTTAGCGACTGAGAACCTCAGAGTGTTTGTTCTGCACAGCACATCCGGGAGGAGGACTCTGCAGTAGCCCACACTGGTCCGTCGTTCGTAAACACTTGCAGACTTGGCACTAAAGAGGGTGTTGTCTTTTGTAGCCATACCTAGGAGAAAGGCTTTGCCAGTTTCCCCTGAGTTCAAGGCCTTCGTCCTTGATATGACTGCTTCAGGTCAAACAGTATACAATTGTTCAGAACGTCATTCACGCAGGACTTCAACTCACTCCATACACGGAGGTGACAAAAATGGTGGGATATAGGTGTAACTAACTTACCAAATTCCAGACTCAGTTCAGAGGGCTCCATGGGAAAGAGGTAATTTCTATTATGAATGTGTGTGTCTGACCAGAAAAGCTGTAGTCTGGTTCCTTATCCTTTCCACCACCAAGATAAACCCTCAGAGTATCAGCGTGGGGGCTGGGCTGAAGGGAGCAGAAGTGAACCCAGAGAGGTTTAATTAACAACCACTGTTTGTTTGTAAGAAAGCAGGAATGAACAGTAGAGTTCAGAAGATAGTCCAGCTTCAGAGGGGACTAAGGGGCAGACATTGGGATTTCTAGTCCCTCTGACTCCTGCTCGACAGAGTCATTTCCTATGGGGCCATCTTCCTTTGGTGACTAAAACACGTGGGAGACTATCTGTTAACCCTGGAATCTTGCACCTAGAGTTACCTAGTGCCGAGCTTTATAGAGGGACTCCTGGTTTCAAGCCCGGGTAGATGCTTTGGATGGAATATTTGGCCTAGTCAATCAGTTTTGACCTAAGTCCAGGGAAAGAAAGGCTTCGAGAGTCACAGTGGGAAGACGCATCATGGACAAATTAGTTCCTACCAGGAGTCACATAGGATTCTTTGACAGGGTTGGCCTACCACACGCTGCTAGCCTCATTTGTGAGAATCTTCCTTTTAGAGACTTATTTATTTATATCATATGCATATGAGCCTGCATGTATGTTGTATGCATAACATCTGTGTACCCAGTGCACAACAGAGGACAGAAGGCAGCACCCAATCTCCCACAGCTGGAGTTACAGACAGTTTGGAGCCTCCATGTTGGGACTAGGAGCCAAATATGGTTCCTCTGCCTGAGTAGCAGGGGCCTTCAGCTGCTGAGCCATCTCTCTAGCCCCTACTTGTGAAAAATCTGATTTCTGCCTTTATTCTTTCCTTTGCCCTGTTCTGTGGGGCAGCCGTAATCGCCACATCCCCAGGAAACAGACTACAGTGAAATCTTCAGGAAGCAACAAGCCTCTCGATAACTCATTCCCCTAACTTCCCAATCTGCTTACCCTGAAAATTAAAAAGCAAAACCAAAGCAAACTACATGAATAAAATAATAATAATAATAATAATAATAATAATAATAATAATAATAATAATATAATATGATTAGGTTATTACTTAGCTCTCAGGAATGAGACGCAACCTTGGAAATGGATCTTGAGGTACAACCTTCTTTCCTTTCTTTTTAATATTTATTTATTATGTATACATCATGCAGCTTTCTGCCAGGAGAGGGCACCAGATCCCATTACAGATGGTTGTGAGCCACCATGTGGTTGCTGGGAATTGAACTCAGGACCTCTGGAAGAGCAGTCAGTGCTCTTAACCACTGAGCCATTTCCAGCCCTTGGCACAACCTTGGGAAAGCAGATGATAGGTCAGTGATAGGACTGCCTATATGTCAGGTTCACATTCTGATGTGGTGCTTTGACCTATGATGTTCTATTTATTTATTTATTTATTTATTTATTTATTTATTTATTTATTTATTTATTTATTTTATTTTATTTTTTATTATTATTAACTTGAGTATTTCTTATATACATTTCGAGTGTTATTCCCTTTCCCAGTTTCCGGGCAAACATCCCCCTCCCCCCCTCCCCTTCCTTATGGGTGTTCCCCTCCCAACCCTCCCCCCTTGCTTCCCTCTCCCCAACAGTCTAGTTCACTGGGGGTTCAGTCTTAGCAGGACCCAGGGCTTCCCCTTCCACTGGTGCTCTTACTAGGATATTCATTGCTACCTATGAGGTCAGAGTCCAGGGTCAGTCCATGTATAGTCTTTGGGTAGTGGCTTAGTCCCTGTAAGCTCTGTTTGGTTGGCATTGCTGTACATATGGGGTCTCAAGCTCCTTCAAGCTCTACCAGGTCTTTCTCTGATTCCTTCAACGGGGGTCCTGTTCTCAGTTCAGTGGTTTCCTGCTGGCATACGCCTCTGTATTTGCTGTATTCTGGCTGTGTCTCTCAGGAGCAATATGCATTCACATTTTCATCATCCGTCTTGAGTTTCATTTGTTCTAGGCATCTAGGGTAATTCGAGCATTTGGGCTAATAGCCACTTATCAATGAGTACATACCATGTATGTCTTTCTGTGATTGGGTTAGCTCACTCAGGATGATATTTTCCAGTTCCAACCATTTGCCTACGAATTTCATAAAGTCATTGTTTTTGATAGCTGAGTAATATTCCATTGTGTAGATGTACCACATTTTCTGTATCCATTCCTCTATTGAAGGGCATCTGGGTTCTTTCCAGCTTCTGGCTATTATAAATAAGGCTGCGATGAACATAGTGGAGCACGTGTCTTTTTTATATGTTGGGGCATCTTTTGGGTATATGCCCAGGAGAGGTATAGCTGGATCCTCAGGCATTTCAATGTCCAATTTTCTGAGGAACCTCCAGACTGATTTCCAGAATGGTTGTACCAGTCTGCAATCCCACCAACAATGGAGGAGTGTTCCCCTTTCTCCACATCCTCGCCAGCATTTGCTGTCACCTGAGTTTTTGATCTTAGCCATTCTCACTGGTGTGAGGTGAAATCTCAGGTTGTTTTTGATTTGCATTTCCCTTTATGACTAACGATGTTGAACATTTCTTTAGGTGTTTCTCGCCATTCGGTATTCCTCAGCTGTGAATTCTTTGTTTAGCTCTGAACCCCATTTTTTAATAGGGTTATTTGTCTCCCTGCGGTCTAACTTCTTGAGTTCTTTGTATATTTTGGATATAAGCCCTCTATCTGTTGTAGGATTGGTAAAGATCTTTTCCCAATCTGTTGGTTGTCGTTTTGTCCTAACCACAGTGTCCTTTGCCTTACAGAAGCTTTGCAGTTTTATGAGATCCCATTTGTCGATTCTTGATCGTAGAGCATAAGCCATTGGTGTTTTGTTCAGGAAATTTTTTCCAGTGCCCATGTGTTCCAAATGCTTCCCTAGTTTTTCTTCTATTAGTTTGAGTGTATCTGGTTTGATGTGGAGGTCCTTTATCCACTTGGACTTAAGCTTTGTACAGGGTGATAAGCATGGATCGATCTGCATTCTTCTACATGTTGACCTCCAGTTGAACCAGCACCATTTGCTGAAAATGCTATCTTTTTTCCATTGGATGGTTTTGGCTCCTTTGTCAAAAATCAAGTGCCCATAGGTGTGTGGGTTCATTTCTGGGTCTTCAATTCTGTTCCATTGGTCTATCTGTCTGTCTCTGTACCAATACCATGCAGTTTTTTTATCACTATTGCTCTGTAATACTGCTTGAGTTCTGGGATAGTGATTCCCCCTGAAGTCCTTTTATTGTTGAGGATAGTTTTAGCTATCCTGGGTTTCTTGTTATTCCAGATGAATTTGCAAATTGTTCTGTCTAACTCTTTGAAGAATTGGATTGGTATTTTGATGGGGATTGCATTGAATCTGTAGATCGCTTTTGGTAGAATGGCCATTTTACTATATTAATCCTGCCAATCCATGAGCATGGGAGATCTTTCCATCTTCTGAGATCTTCTTCAATTTCTTTCTTCAGAGTCTTGAAGTTCTTATTGTACAGATCTTTCCCTTGCTTGGTTAAAGTCACACCGAGGTACTTTTATATTATTTGGATCTATTATGAAGGGTGTCATTTCCCTAATTTCTTTCTCGCCTGTTTCTCTTTTTGTGTAGAGGAAGGCTACTGATTTATTTGAGTTAATTTTATACCCAGCCACTTTGCTGAAGTTGTTTATCAGCTTTAGTAGTTCTCTGGTGGAACTTTTGGGATCACTTAAATATACTATCATATCATCTGCAAATAGTGATATTTTGACTTCTTCTTTTCCGATCTGTATCCCCGTGACCTCCTTTTGTTGTCTGATTGCTCTGGCTAGAACTTCAAGAACTATATTGAATAAGTAGGGAGAGAGTGGGCAGCCTTGTCTAGTCCCTGATTTTAGTGGGATTGCTTCAAGTTTCTCTCCATTTAGTTTAATGTTAGCAACTGGTTTGCTGTATATGGCTTTTTACTATGTTTAGGTATGGGCCTTGAGTTCTATTCTTTCCAGGACTTTTATCATGAAGGGGTGTTGAATTTTGTCAAATGCTTTCTCAGCATCTAATGAAATGATCATGTGGTTTTGCTCTTTCAGTTTGTTTATATAATGGATCACGTTGATGGTTTTCCGTATATTAAACCATCCCTGCATGCCTGGGATGAAGCCTACTTGATCATGGTGGATGATTGTTTTGATGTGTTCTTGGATTCGGTTTGCCAGAATTTTATTGAGTATTTTTGCATCGATATTCATAAGGGAAATTGGTCTGAAGTTCTCTTTCTTTGTTGGGTCTTTGTGTGGTTTAGGTATAAGAGTAATTGTGGCTTCAAAGAAGGAATTCGGTAGTGCTCCATCTGTTTCAATTTTGTGGAATAGTTTGGATAATATTGGTACGAGGTCTTCTATGAAGGTCTGATAGAATTCTGCACTAAACCTGTCTGGACCTGGGCTCTTTTTGGTTGGGAGACCTTTAATGACTTCTTCTATTTCCTTAGGAGTGATGGGGTTGTTTAACTGGTTTATCTGTTCCTGATTTAACTTCGGTACCTGGTATCTGTCTAGGAAATTGTCCATTTCCTGCAGATTTTCAAGTTTTGTTGAATATAGGCTTTTATAGTAAGATCTGATGATTTTTTGAATTTCCTCTGAATCTGTAGTTATGTCTCCCTTTTCATTTCTGATTTTGTTAATTTGGACACACTCTCTGTGTCCTCTCGTTAGTCTGGCTAAGGGTTTATCTATCTTGTTGATTTTCTCAAAGAACCAACTTTTGGTTCTGTTGATTCTTTCTATGGTCCTTTTTGTTTCTACTTGGTTGATTTCGGCTCTGAGTTTGATTATTTCCTGCCTTCTACTCCTCCTGGGTGTATTTGCTTCTTTTTGTTCTAGAGCTTTTAGGTGTGCTGTCAAGCTGCTGACATATGCTCTTTCCTGTTTCTTTCTACAGGCACTCAGCGCTATGAGTTTTCCTCTTAGCACAGCTTTCATTGTGTCCCATAAGTTTGGGTATGTTGTACCTTCATTTTCATTAAATTCTAAAAAGTTTTTAATTTCTTTCTTTATTTCTTCCTTGACCAGGTTATCATTGAGTAGAGCATTGTTCAATTTCCACGTATATGTGGGCATTCTTCCCTTATTGTTATTGAAGACCAGTTTTAGGCCGTGGTGGTCCGATAGCACGCATGGGATTATTTCTATCTTTCTGTACCTGTTGAGGCCCGTTTTTTGACCAATTATATGGTCAATTTTGGAGAAAGTACAATGAGGAGCTGAGAAGAAGGTATATCCTTTTGCTTTAGGATAGAATGTTCTATAAATATCCGTTAAGTCCATTTGGCTCATGACTTCTCTTAGTCTGTCTACATCTCTGTTTAATTTCTGTTTCCATGATCTGTCCATTGATGAGAGTGGGGTGTTGAAATCTCCCACTATTATTGTGTGAGGTGCAATGTGTGTTTTGAGCTTTAGTAAGGTTTCTTTTACGTATGTAGGTGCCCTTGTATTTGGGGCATAGATATTTAGGATTGAGAGTTCATCTTGGTGGATTTTTCCTTTGATGAATATGAAGTGTCCTTCCTTATCTTTTTTGATGACTTTTAGTTGAAAATTGATTTTATCTGATATTAGAATGGCTACTCCAGCTTGCTTCTTCTGACCATTTGCTTGGAAAGTTGTTTTCCAGCCTTTCACTCTGAGGTAGTGTCTGTCTTTGTCTCTGAGGTGTGTTTCCTGTAGGCAGCAGAATGCAGGGTCCTCGTTGCGTATCCAGTTTGTTAATCTATGTCTTTTTATTGGAGAGTTGAGGCCATTGATGTTGAGAGATATTAAGAATAGTGATTATTGCTTCCCGGTTGTATTCATATTTGGATGTGAGGTTATGTTTGTGTGCTTTTCTTCTCTTTGTTTTGTTGCCAAGACGATTAGTTTCTTGCTTCTTCTAGGGTATAGCTTGCCTCCTTATGTTGGGCTTTACCATTTATTATCCTTTGTAGTGCTGGATTTGTAGAAAGATATTGTGTAAATTTGGTTTTGTCATGGAATATCTTGGTTTCTCCATCTATGTTGATTGAGAGTTTTGCAGGATACAGTAACCTGGGCTGGCATTTGTGTTCTCTTAGGGTCTGTATGACATCAGTCCAGGATCTTCTGGCCTTCATAGTTTCTGGCGAAAAGTCTGGTGTGATTCTGATAGGTCTGCCTTTATATGTTACTTGACCTTTTTCCCTTACTGCTTTTAATATTCTTTCTTTATTCTGTGCGTTTGGTGTTTTGACTATTATGTGACGGAGGTGTTTCTTTTCTGGTCCAATCTATTTGGAGTTCTGTAGGCTTTTGTATGCCTATGGGTATCTCTTTTTTAGGTTAGGAAGTTTTCTTCTATGATTTTGTTGAAGATATTTACTGGTCCTTTGAGCTGGGAGTCTTCACTCTCTTCTATACCTATTATCCTTAGGTTTGATCTTCTCATTGAGTCCTGGATTTCCTGTATGTTTTGGACCAGTAGCTTTTTTCCGCTTTTACATTATCTTTGACAGTTGAGTCAATGATTTCTATGGAATCTTCTGCTCCTGAGATTCTCTCTTCCATCTCTTGTATTCTGTTGGTGAAGCTTGTATCTACAGCTCCTTGTCTCTTCTTTTTGGTTTTCTATATCCAGGGTTGTTTCCATGTGTTCTTTCTTGATTGCTTCTATTTCCATTTTTAATTCCTTCAACTGTTTGATTGTGTTTTCCTGGAATTCTTTCAGGGATTTTTGTGTCTCCTCTCTATGGGCTTCTACTTGTTTATTTATGTTTTCCTGGAATTCTTTTTCAGGCATTTTTACGATTCCTCTCTGTAGGCTTCTACTTGTTCTCTAAGGGAGTTCTTCACGTCTTTCTTGAAGTCCTCCAGCATCATGGTCAAATATGATTTTGAATCTAGATCTTGCTTTTCTGGTGTGTTTGGATATTCCATGTTTGTTTTGATGGGAGAATTGGGCTCCGATGGTGCCAGGTAGTCTTGGTTTCTGTTGCTTGGGTTCCTGCGCTTGCCTCTCGCCATCAGATTATCTCTAGTGTTACTTTGTTCTGCTATTTCTGACAGTGGCTAAACTGTCCTATAAGCCTGTGTGTCAGGAGTGCTGTAGACCTGTTTTCCTGTTTTTTTTTCTGCCAGTTATGGGGACAGAGTGTTCTGCTTTTCGGCGTGTAGTTTTTCCTCTCTACAGGTCTTCAGCTGTTCCTGTGGACCTGTGTCTTGAGTTCACCAGGCAAGTCATTTGTAGCGGAAAAGTTGGTCTTACCTGTGGACCCGAGGCTCAAGTTCGCTGGGGTGCTGCCCATGGGCTCTCCATGGCGGCAGCAACCAGGAAGATCTGCGCCGCCCTTCCGGAGGTTCCGTGCACCAGGTTCCAGATATCTTTTGGTGTTTTCCTCTGGGATCAGTACTGTGTGCAGCGTGCAGTCTCTTCTGGTTTCCCAGGCGTGTCCGCCTCTCTGAAGGTTCAGCTCTCCCTCCCACGGGATTTGGGTGCAGAGAACTGTTTATCCGGGTCGGTCCCTTCAGGTGCGGTGTCTCAGACGCAGGGACCTGCTGCTCCTGGGCCCCCCTCTCGGGTACCCAGAGGCCGTTAACAGTTTCCTCCTGGGCCAGGGATGTGGGCAGGGGTGGGCAGCGTTGGGTCTCCTCCGCTCTGCTGCCTCAGGAGTGCCCGCCCGACCAGGCAGCGAGAACTCCTCCAGGGGGGCCTGGGAGCAGAGAGCTGCTGAGGGCAGGGATCCGCCGCCCCGAGTCTGGCCAAACACCGGAAGTGTCCGGTCCCAGAGGAACTCCGCCTCTGTGAGACCTGAGTTCACCAGGCAAGTCGTTTGTAGCAGAAAAGTTGGTCTTACCTGTGGACCCGAGGCTCAAGTTCGCTCGCGGGGTGCTGCCCACCGACCTATGATGTTCTTGATGAGGAAAACACTTGGGGCTCTGGCTCCTTGAGCAGGTCCAGGTCAGTCTTCTAAGAAAGCAAGCGGGGGGAAGGTTCACATTGAACACACTTCTCCTTCTCCAGGGAGGGAACATAGAGACCACTGACCTCCAGGCAGAGACTCTGGCAAATGCAGAAAAATGTGGATCCCACACTGAAATACTTCTGAGCCCATTCAGTGGGGTTTGCAGTCCCATTTATTAGATTTCTCTCTCCATTCTCTCTCCCTCCAGAGACCTATAAGTGATGGTCATTGCTCTGTTTTCCTAAGCTTTAGCCATTGTGATAGTTATTTAATGGTAACATATTTCATATAGCAACACCCTAATAAGAATGCTATATATAAGATTAGGTGAATAATATTGGACAAATTGAATTTTAAAAAGCCAATGGGGTGGGGGATATCCCAGTGAGATTAAACTCTGACTTAAGTCCCAAAGTGAGATATTGCTAGAAGGTTAATTTTCCTTCACAATCACCCTGCTCCCTGTTCCCAGACAGCTTTGCAAGTTGTTCCTAGAGACTGTATCTGGATACCCTTAAAGCCCTTTGGAATTGCTGGGTGCATTGAGGTAAACTGCAAAGTGAGTTTTTTAGTTGCCCCGTGTTATGTCTTTCAATGGGCTTTCAAAAGAACAGTTGTGCAAATAAAGTCTAAGTGAAGAGCTTTGTGAGGAAGGATGACTGACAGATCATAAAGTAATTCAGTGTGTCTTGGTCCATTACCTCCTTTTTCATAAATAGTTTGACACCGGAAGATCTTTGTTAGCTTTTGGGGTTTTTTGTTTTGTTTTGTTTTGCTTTTTTGACAGGAAGAGACTTGTGGGTTTGTTTTCAGTGTATCAGTGGTTTCCAAGGGTGGTTATGTAAGAAAGATTCATCTAAAGATGTGTGATAAAATTAAAAACTGAGTTGAACTTTTCAAGGTAAGATGCCACCTGCCTGTTCTGGAAAGCTTTAGGGAGTAAGCTGGCAACAATGTTGCCCGTCGGAGACCATCACGCATTTAGGGGGATGGCATGGAATCCCCCTCAAAAATGCCACCAGGAATGGAGACCCACCTGCCCTTCCACCTGTCTCAAGGGCATGAAGGACCTTAGGGAATCTTTCTATTATGGCAGAGAAGATATAAAAACGAAGATTAAGCAGGAACAGCAGATAACAGTGTTTTCATTTTTTAACCTTCATTTATTTATTATGTGTGGGGGTGTTTTGGCTGCGTGGATGGCTGTGTGTCATGTATATGCCTGGTGCCCACAGAGGTCAGGAGAGGACACTGGATCACCTGGGACAGGACTAAAAGACAGATGTGAGCAGCCTTTGTAGATGCTAGGAATCGAACCCAGGTCTTCTGCAAGATTAGCTGGTTCTAATACATTTGCTTATGTATGTGCCGGATATTTCCGTGAAGTTTTTAAGATGAACATTTAGGTAAGATTAGTACTTAAAGTCAGTTAATAGCTGTGCTATGTGTGGGCCTCTGTCCCTCAGCTAAAGACCTTGGTAGGGCAGCAGACAGACAGAGAGAGCTCTTCTGAGGCAGAGAAGAGCTCTTGTCTTGTGTTTCTTCTAAGAGTTCTAATATTGAAGTCAAAGTTTCATTATTTAAGCAGAAAAAGAAAAGGGAAATCAAAGTAAAAAGAGTGGCCGCCCTTGAGAGCACATACAGCCCCAGGATTGGTCTAGTTCTGGAGAAAAACAGCAGTCGGCTGTTCTCTTTTTATTTAAGTGGCGCTTACTGCTTTAGTTCCTACGAGGTGCTGTGTTTTGAACGCACAAGTTTATAGTCATTTAAAAGGTGCTTTATTTAAGAAGAACTTGGGAAATTGGAGGGGAAGCTGAAATCAAGTGCATTATGTGGGTCAAGCTTTGTTTTTAACTGGTTATTTCATTTATTTACATTTCAAATGTCCCCTTTCCTGGTTTCCCCTCCATAACTCCCCATCCCATACCCCTCCCCTTGGCCTCTATGAGCGTGCTCCCCCACCCACTCCCACCTCACTGCTCCAGCATCCCCCAAAACTGGGGCATCGAGCCTCCACAGGACCAGGACCAAGGGCCTCCCCTCCCATTGATGCAGATAAGGATCGAGTTTTAACAAGCATTAAGCTGTGAGTGGCTCAGTCGCTGGCCAGGTTGAACTACGTGAGAAGGCCAATCTTTGAGAGTGTCTGACTTGCTTTTAAAAAGGCAATTCCACATGGCTCGTTCTAAAGGAATATACTGTGATTTCAACACCATGGGTGGGAAAGAACATTTCTGATTCTTCCCCTTAAGAATGTTTTCCTTGACTTGGGGATCAGTGGTCCTGGGGTCACTGAGGTAGGATAAGGTAGGGATAGTTCAATATGCGATGTAAGGAGTATGCAAATTCTGGCAGTGATTATCCTGGGATGTATTTTTGGGTCGTTATAAACATTAACATTTAAAAATGTAATGAAATGCCATGGGGTCATAGACACAATCTCTCCCCCTTAGCATGTCTCCTCTCATAGCACATGATTCCATACAGACATTTGCCGCACAGCTATAGACCGTGTTGCTTCCTGTCCACGATGTCTGTAGATGTTGTATCAATTAACCTGCCAGGGTCTCATTTCTGGCATCCCTGTGGATCCTCGCTCTGGCAAGACCCATGGCTCTGCAATTGTCCTGCTGCTTGGATAACACTTGGCAGTTTAGGAAACTCATTTTCCTTTCCCTGATGCCCAAACATCCTAGCACTCATCGTTGTTCTCGTGTTTATGATGGAGCAGATTCGATCCAGGTGGATGAACTTACTGGTTGAGATTTACGAGACTTAATGGAAGGGGCTGGATCTCGTGTGGGCCCTGCTGCTTCCCATCTACAGATGAAGGCCAAGTTGCCTACACTTGCTCCCTCCTCCTTTCAATAGATTCTCCCAGTCTGCGCAGTCCTTCAACACTGGACCACAATTTGCTTAGGGAGAAGGAGTCTATGAACATCTCCAACACTTTGTTTCCAAGCAGAGGATGGGGCTCTTAGCAGCTCCTTGTGAGCTCTAGGGAAGGATTTCAGCATCCAACACTAGTTGCCTTTTTTTTTTTTTTTTGAATCAATGCTGACCTTGTTCATGTTTTGAAAACACAGCCATCGGCATGAAGTAGAGCTGGAACTATGGCTTCACAACAGCCGAGTATTTCCTCTTTTGCACAATGCTTCCAGAGAAAAAGACATCAGAACATCCATGAGGCGAGTTACTTGGAAAGCTAAATTTAGAATGAGTGGAAATGTGGGAAGAACATCTGTTAGACTTACTTCTTCAGGACCCGCCTGCAGTGCGGGAAAGCAATAGGGAGAGAGCACGCAACAATGTTACCCATCAGAGACCAGGCAATAGTGTTACCCATCAGAGACCAGCCAGGCCCTCACAAAGGTGAAGGGAAACTTCCCTTCCAGCAGGGAGTGGATTGACAGCAAGTCTTCCAGAACATGCTCTGAAATGCCTAAGGGCTGGGCAGAGCCTGACCCTAGGTTAGAGAATATGCTATGTGCATGTATGAAGATGCCAAAGAAAACATTACTTTGTCCACTTAATTTGCATTAAAAATTCCATATAATTCAGTAAAGGGAAGACATTTCTAATTATACTTTTTTTTGGACATTTCTTCTAGTTCAAAAAAATGGGGAAATAAAAAGCTCAGCAGAAACTCTTTGCGGTCACAGGGTACCTCCGTAGCTTAGGAAAAATTACAGGCCTCTCTTCTCTCTTAGCTAACCTCTTTCTTTCCATGTTCAGTACCTTTGCTGGTGTTTCTCTTTGAAGGGGGAAAACTGCAGTTCTTTTTCATTATTTGGTCATCTGAATTTCTTGCTGCTACTTCAGAAGCTGGCAGAGAAATGCCCTGAGTATTGTGACTATAATTTCAACTTAGTTCACTAGTTCTATAATTATGTATTTTCTTTCTTGTGCATTTATTTTCCGAGCTTTTGCCTAGACATTTATAGCAGCTACATTCTTCCTGGCTCAGTGCCACAGGGAAAATTCTGGCACCGAACAGACATTAGCAGACTAGAACACAAGCTCTTTCTCTTCTGCCGCTTATCACAGCTCCTCCCTGCCCACGGAATCTTTGGGCCTTTAAAGAGAAAACAATTTACCTGCAAGGCAGAGGGAAGGCATTCAAGCTTTTGCCTTGCTGGGTGTGCTGTGTTAAAGATCCTCAGTGCCACCCTCACCAGCTACGGCGTAACAAAGCTTTGCAGTAGAGGCGGGACCTCAGGATGCTGGACTGAGACCAGCTGTGAGCCCACAGGATCATAGGTCCCCTCCCATTGTCGGAAGAGCAGCTAAGCGATTACCGAGAACAGACTTCATACGCTGTACAATGCTAGATGGCTTCTGCTGAAGTGATGCTGTGCTCAGCTCAAGATGTTTGCTCTCTGGCTCAAGGAAGAGAATGTTTGCTGACTTCTAAGTTAGAGACCAGTGTTTTGGCAAAACAAAAGGCATTGTAAAGTCTCCCCGTGAACATGTCCGCGTCAGCCACCATTGCTTGGCACACTGGTGGGGAGAAATGTTGTGCTTCTTAAAGGAAAGCTTGGAAACGCAATCGAGAGTTTGAAAGATTCGCAGTCCATTTCAATCACCGAATACAGCTATGATAGGTACCAACTGTATCTACTCCCCGGGCTCTTAAAAACCGAATCAAAGTTCTCCTAACTTAAAGTTTTCTCCGCTTGTCTGCTATGGACTTCCCAGGGACCAGATAGAAGCATTGATATGGGGCTGGGTCATTTGTAAAACCCTTGCCTAGGATGGCCAAGACCTTGCTTTTGATCCTTAGGCCTCTAAGAAGTAAAACTAAAGCAGAAATAAACCAGTTTACGTGACCTTGGGTTAACATGTGGGGTCATTACTCCTGGGTCATTACTATGAGGGCTGGTCCTTTAAAATAGCCTTTTTGAGACCTGGTTGCTATGGTGCAATAGGCCTCCTGTGTGTGAATCAGCATCCTAGAGTTTCTTTTAAGGCTCAGAGCCTTTTCAAGTTTACCTCAGGTTGACTCGATCCGGATCCCAGGGTTTGCGTCACTCTCTATTCCCTTCAATCAAATGATTCTGTTTCCTTGGTAACTGAACAGACACAAAGTCTGCAGACTCAGAAGAACAGGTCAGGACTAATAACAAAATAGTAATTTTGGTGTTTCCAACTTCTCTTTCTAGAAGTAATTCACTTCTTGTTGGAAGTCCTTGGGATGGGATGTTAGTCAAGGCAGAGCCTTTCCCCAGCAATTTTCAAGGCCCTGAACCCCAAAGTAAAAGACAAAAGGAACCAAGGAAGTCCTAGATCTTAATAACCTCAGGGATTATAGACTAGGCAAATTATTTCAAAGATTCAGAATGAAGATGTTTCTAGTAAAACAACTAAAATTGCAGAAGCGACCCTTTGCCTCAAGAAGAAGCAAGCCAAGGAAAGAGGGGTCACGTTTAGGGTCCTGCACATGGCAAAATGACTTATAGCAGAATCCATTTGCATTCATTATTTTCCTACAGTCTGTGTACACACAGAAACAACAACACAATTGTCCTCAGTATGCTCCCTAACAGATGCCCGCCGTGATGTCTACATTCTCCTCCAGAGATAAGTGTATCCAGGAAGGTAGTAACCCATGGTAACCACGAACTGTGTGAGGGAGACAAAGTCCCCTGGAGGGGTGTGCAGTGTTTCCTCAGTGAGGAAAGGTGTGTGTTTCTCTTCAGTTTTCAGTATTTACCAGGAGTAAATCCTGTGACTCGTGTCATAATGAATGCACTGTGACGTGTGCCATAATGAATGCACCGTGAGGTCGCTCCCAGTACATGGCATCTACTTAGCGGCTTTGCGAGTTCACTCTCAAGGCTGTTTAACTGTTGGAGGGTCTGGGGGCTCCTCGGCACAGATGCAGGGGCACATTCTGTGCTAAGCAGAGTGTTTCCTCACCCCAAGAAGTGCAATTTTGGTGATTATAAAGTGACTTGATTGTTTGCTTAAAAAAAAAAAGTCAGAAATCATATTTATGAAAAAACAGGCTGTGCTCTCCATGCATACTGAGGTGAGCATGATTTGCACATAAGTAATGTCCCCGAGAAGAGGCAGAATTGTGCTTTCTTGGCAGGCTGAATACCTTGACTTTAAAAAAAAATGACCCATCTTTGCTCTCATCTATACACAAATCACAAGATGATACTTGCTTTCATATAAGAATGGAGAAGGCGCTGTTTGTGTTTTTATGTTAAATTTTCCTGAAAAAAAAAACAGAAAAGCTCTCAGTGCTGATCACTAAATCCATCCATCCATCCATCTGTCCGTTCGTCTGTCTGTCCATCCATATCTATTTGAACTGTATTAGTTAAATTCGGAAAGAAAGACTAGAGTTGGGGGGGGGAACTTTTAGATCTGTATTTACATCTACAGACTGCATAAAATTGATATGTGATAACTGATCATTTAATAATATCAAAACTTATTTAGGCAGTAGGGTTTCTATTTTGTTTGTTTCCTAGCATTGGAAAATGTCTAGTACATGCCACTAAACAATAGCTGTTTACCATGTCAACCGTGGTGGCAGTTGGCAGCCATTGTAGCTATACAGAACAAGGAATGCTTTGTCTTCATTCTTCTGTTAATAAAGGCGTGAAGTAGAACCTAGCGCCATCCCGAGCCCTCCAGCCGTCTCCACCCCCACGTGCTGTCTGCATGTACAAGAGCAGTGTGTTTAACTTCCACAGTCACTGGGTGTGATTTCACGTCGGGATGGTGTTCAAAGTCGAACAGCACCCATACCCAGTAGGCTGATCATTGAAAACATCACGGCTTAGAGTTCAGGCTATACATTCTCTGGTCGGCATAGAAAGTCCAGACTTGTGGTTGTGACATCTTTCATACAGAAGAGACCATAGTTACACAGCAACAGGACATTACTGTGCTGTGGGAGAGGGTGGTTGAGGAAGAGGAGGGATGAAAAGGTCAGAGTTCAAGCCAGGGTAATACCACTCCATTGTCATCTGTAACATTTGAATGTCTTTGTGTGGCTAGTGGATCTGTAGAGGTACACAAAGCTCTAACCAGTATGTAAGCATCTATTTGCAATCGTACGGTGAGACAAAGTAAGAATAAGATTACCGACACTCCTAACTTTGGGATGTTGTGATCAGGTAACTTTGGAGTCAGTCTGGTTTTGGTTCGTCTGTGGAATCAATACTGTGAGAGAGATTAACCCCAGATCCACTTATGTAAAGTGGAAGGAGAGAAAATATTGATTCCATTTTCTCAAAATGCTGCAGTTGCTACACAGCTAGGTCCCAGCACATTGTTGCATTGTCCTTCCTGGTTTCTGATCCACTTTGCAGGTCTGTCTCCCACAGGTCCTTTTCTCTGTAGCAGGATGGCTCCTGGAAAGTCTCACAAGACTGTTTTCCAGTCTAGTAGAATAAAGGCCACCCCTCCCAAGTCCATTCTCAGAATGACTCCAAGATGGTCCTGGTGTCCTCTTCCAATCCTGGTCATCTTCCAGTTTCAGAGGCAGCCCCTGGTCTCTAGGCATGTACTGTGTGATTAGTCTGGCTTGAACGATTGATCTCCCTGTGCAGTTGAGACTGCAACATTATGGAATAGCACAATTGGCAATCCAATAGCGCTCTCTCGGGAGCATTAGAATAAGCACAATGAGAACGTATTTAGTAAACAATTGCATTCCCAGAAGGCATCAGAAGTCATTGCTCCTTGGGCTTCCCATAAATAACACCAACCCATCCTGCTCATACCTGTATGGACACTGGTTCCATGTTTTCAAGTATATTTTGTTAATGAAAGACATTCTTAAATGCAATTACCTTCACTGAGAAATTTCTTCCATTTTTTTTTACCATTTTATTTATTTACTTTTATTTTGTATTCATGAGTGTATGTCCGTGCACAACGTGGTGCCTGCAGAACCCAGAAGAGTGCATTGAAGCCCCAGGGATTGGAGTTACAGACGGTTATGAGTTGTCAATGTGGGTGCTTGGAATTAAACCCAAGTCCCCCAGAAGATCAGCAGCGCTCTTAACCTCTGAGCATCTCTCCAGCCCTCCTCCATATTTTAAAGTACGGAGAATCTGAAGACCCACACCTATCTTATACCAATCGCTTATATTTTAAAGGAAAAGTCTTTGTCCTCCTAATCTCCAAGTTAATAAAGGTTACTGAGATACCAAATCTAAACACAAGCAGGTTTAGTGAATTACTTAGGCGACACGCCACAGACAAGGCCAGAAGTTAGTTGTGAATATAGAGTTTGTATGTTTTCTGCTATGCATATGTTTGTTTTAGGAGGCTAGGAGAAACCACATAGAAGTAGTTCAGTTCAGGTGGGAGATTTGGCTGTTAGGACTAACACTTCCCATCACTAGCACGGGCATAGTATTCCTTGGGGACATCTGAGAAATTTATTTATTTTTTCACAATCTGTAAATTTGTTTAAACATTAGACCCTGTGGTGGATTGAATGAACATGGCTCCCAAAGGCTCATAGGGAGTAGTATGATTAGGAAGTTGGCCTTGTGGGAGGAAGTGTGTCACTGGTGGTGGACTTTAGAAGCTCAAGCCAGGCCCAGTGTCACTCTCTCTTCCTGCTCTCTGTCTCGATGTAGGACTCTCGACTCCCTCTCTAGCACCATGTCTGCCTTCATACCATGATGCTCCCTGCCAGGATGACAACGGATTGAACCTCTGAGCGATGCATCTGAGTCCTTTGGTCCCTGGAGTCACAGAAAGAGTGAAGTGAATCATGAGAGGGAAAGGTGGGGAGGCTAAGGTGGCTCTAACCCTGTCAGCTTTGCCGTGTGGTAAATTTCCTGCACAGTTTCATGCTTCCCTGTGTGTGCTTTCTCAGTAGCTTCAGTCTATGCCTGTTAGACAGTGGTGCTGTAAATATTAATCGCACACTATGAAGAACCCATTCATAAAGTGGATGTTTATAAATACGTGCTTGATTAAATTGCTACTGTTACCTTGACCTTTATAGTATTCTTTTTAAAGCATAAGGGAATATCCTGCCAAAGTCTATACAAGATTAGATTGTTACCTTATCAACATCTCATTCTGGATGCTTATTTCTGGATCCAGGTTGTGCAGATTAGTTTTGTCCACATGACATGAACTGGAGTCATCTGAGAGAGGACCTGCCTCCATCAGATCATCCTTGTGGGCATGTCATTGTGGCATTTTCTTGATTGCTGATCGACGGGAGAGGGACCAGTCTACTGTGGGTAGTGCCACCCCTGGGCAGGTAGTCCTGAAAGGTATTTAAAAAAGGTAGCTGAACAGGAAGCAAGCAAAACAGGAAGCAGCATTCCTGCCTGGTCTCTGCTTGAGTTCCTTCTCTGGCTTTCTTTAAAGATGAACTTGGCCTGGAAATATAGGCTAAATAAATGCCCTTCTTCCCCATGTTGGCTTTGGTCAGTGTTTTATCACAGTAACAGAAAGCGAACTAGAACAAAGGTTCTATCTACCCTCGGATCAGGGGTTTGAGAAGTAACTGTGTGTGTTTGTTTTGTGTGTGGCTTATTCCTCATAGGTGCTACCATTTCAGATGTCTCTGTGTTTGTTATGTAAGATGCTGCCCGCCGTCTCTTGAGAGACCTGCTCTTTCACTCGTGGGGAAAGCTATGGGTTTCCTCATCTCACATCACAGTAACCCATGTGCCTTATCACACTTCCCTCCTGTTTATCAGGAGGAATGATTGCAGTCGGCCTTCTCATTCACTTGCAGTCATGTGACTCACTGTACTTTTTTACTGGTTACTTTTCTCCTCCCATTATTTTATTTTGTTGATTGAGTTTATTTTTCCATGGTGCCTCATATCATTTGGGGGAAAGGGAGGAACTATACACAGACGTATTTTATTTGTGAAGTTTTGCAGAAGTTAACGAAGAGAAATTCATCACTGGAACAGTTTCATATTGGTTTTTATTTGGAGGTTCGTTCACTCCTGTTTGTTTCGATTGCTGCCACTCATACAGCCTAACTAGCTTTTTTTTTTTTTTCCCACTTTGTTCATTTCATGCACACGTTTGTTCAACCTTTTCCAGTTTTCTGTGATGTGACACAAGCAAATCAAGTTGTCATTAGGAAGCTTGTGTCCTATTAGGAAACTTCACTCTTGACAGGAAGTACTGGGCCTAGTGGTATCCATACTTTTCCCCATGTAAATAAAATGAAATTTAAATACTGTGCTGTTAGTTTTGATGAGAAAGGATCAATATCTTGATGATTGCCCTAACTCCCACCCACCCCGTTGCTCTGCAGTCTAGGGGTTGGTTGATCTGGTCGCCATGATGGTAACTTTTCTACAATAGCTACAAGGATTTCCTTGAGTACCTGTGGGGAAAATATGAAGCTTAGTGTTGCGCCTCTAACTATACTCTCAAGGACAGGGGAAAAATATGGTTTGAGAAATCTTTGTTGACCCCTTTGCCCTGCTGTGGCCATTCAAACTACATCTTCAAGATATTACTCAAGCCAGTCTACTGTCTTTATTTATGGTTGTTTTGCTTCCTTCCCTATGGTGGTTTAGGGCAATAGGAGGCCTGTTATCCCATTACATAGGAAGAAGGAGTGCAATATTCATCATGATTATTTTATTTATAGGCATCACTGCCTCAGAAGAGCCTGGACCACACAAGGGATAACTCTGCTTTTAAGCCATGACCCGTTCATATAATACTACCTTTTTCTTGGGAGTGAATTATCTATGTTAGGGATGATGATGTTCATGCTAAGATTTATTTTTGCTCAATACTGTTGAACTCCTCTTGTTTTATACCCCATTGGGTCCTGGACTGAGTACAGCTGCTACATTCTCTACCTTAAAATTGAGCAGAACCTAGAAGTGAGAGTGTGAGCTGTACTGGGAACTGTAGTGTCGCTGATCTCTCAGGCTTTGATTCTGAGGACAGGCAGTATGTGTGGGGGAAGAGCTTTGTGAATTTGACCAGGGTCCCTTGCTTAGTACCTCATGGGACCTTAATTGTTAATGTGGGCAATTGAGGATATCTATTTTTATAACTGCCAGGCTTCCAGGTTTGTATGTCTGGGGCTGAACTCGGGATGCCATGAACACTTACCCTGTGAGCTAGACTGGGGGAATCTGAGTGATTCTCCCTGAAAAGGAGGTTATCTTGCCAGCCCAGATACGAGAACCTAGAAAAATGGCTGCCTGGCTGGTGAAGTCCCCGGTCAGGAGCACTTTTGTTGGTGTGTCATCTATGAAGTTATCCCTTCCAACGCATACACATCCTCAATATACATGGAGGGGGAGAGGATGGGGGACAGAGACATATACACACACTTAGTATACTCTCATATACATATAACCATATTCAAACATGTACACACACACACACACACACACACACACACACACACACACACACACACACAAACCCTTAGGGATCATCAGCCCATATATGGGTCCATGAGGGCAGAGGGAGCAGAGATAATGGGTGGGAGCTGGAGGGGTGGGAAGTAGGAGGGGTGAGAGGTGGGGAATGTGGGGTAAGGAATGGAAGGGTGGGGGTGTTGAGAAGCCCTGTGAATATGTACGGGGAAGAAGACACCCTGGACAGATACAGGGAGGCAGATTCACTTTACTTGGGGTGATTCAAGGATTATATAACTCTGGGGGATTGGGAAGGGGCAAAGGTCATTGGCTGAAGACTTGAGGTACTGAAATGCCTCATTAGCATGGGGAAACATTTTCAGGAATCTCAGGTGCTACCTGAGCTAGTTCTTACCTGGAGAAAGAAAGTTAAACCTGTAGTCTAAGTAAGTTTCCTGATATTCTATAGATAGAGGTGTGTATGTGTATTGGGGGATTGAACTCCCCAGACAAGGTCAGAGAAGGGGAAGTCCAGCCAATGAAGACAGTCCTCCATTATGCACTGAACTCAGAAGGCTATCTGGTCAACCTCAGACTTTGGCCTTAATTAGCAGTTTTCCCACAATACACACACACACACACACACACACACACTCATACACAGAGAGATAGACACATATACACACTCATACACTCACACATGTGCAAGATACTCTCACATATATACAAGATACTATACACATATAAACATATTCATACAATATCTACATATGACACATGTACACACTCACACATACACATATACAGAGACACACACACATAAACTCATATACTCGCACATACACATAAATATATTCACACATACACACACACACACTGAGCTGAGTTCTTTTGTTCCCATCTTCAGATTCTAAACAGGTTGCACAAACAGTGCCACAGTATCCTGTAACTGTGTCCCCATGAGATGTATAGCTGGCCCTGTGTATAATTCTGTACTCATTTGGATCTAGCAGCATCAAGTATGTTCTTGAAGAGACAGCCTTTTGAACACACACACCTTTGAGATCTTATCAAATGCTAATGAAACAGCCTCTGTGAAGACTGGCCTCAGGACGTATAGCTTTTCTACTCCCCTAAACATACTGAAAATCAATTTCTGGATTAAGCCGGACCAGTTCTGATAATGCCCGGGCCTGACCATTGGATTTCCACACCCATCCCCCACTGCTTTATTGACTTCCCTGGTAGTGAAGGCCATCTTAAAAGTCTGCTTGGTACTCATAGCTGCTCACTGAAAAGCTGCTTCGAGGGCATTCTTTGTACGTTATCCACTGTCCGTGCCGTCAGAATCAATGAAAGACTTTCCTCTTTGTTCTCGGTACTGAGACAGGCTGCTTTTCTGTCCAGTTTAATTGGTTTGGTTTTTAGAGTTAGGATCATGCGATTGTGCCTTTCTCTCTGTCCTGGTTGCTAGGGTACTTGGAAACATGTGACTGGCTACAAAGTGCACGAGAGCATTGTAGTTTGCATTTTGTGCAGAAATTTCATCCCTGATTTCATGTTAGGTTCCAACTTCATTCCCTTTCTGTCTTCGTTTTCTCTCACTTGTATTTTATTATTAATTTTTGGTTTAGCCAGAGTCTCTACCGCGGGTCGGATTAGTCTCTCTACAAGCTGAAGATGACCTTGAACTTCTGATCTTCCTGCTTTTATCTCCCGGCTGTGCGTCGTCATGTTTTGTTAATGCGGTGCTGGGGATCAAACCCAGGACCTCATGCATGCTAAGCAGTCACTCTACCCACTCTATCCACCGCCTCTCAAATAGTATACTGTCTTTCTCACAGCTTCTACTATTTCACACGTTGCCTTAAATTTGTTCTAGAATATGGTGAGGAATTTTAATACTGGCTAGGTTTAACTCAGAGTAAAAACTTATCAAATAGGCCACGTTCCTACTCGGTGGCCCATAAACGAACAAAGTTTAGAGACAGGGTCTCACTATATACCCCTAACTTGCCTGGGATATTAGACCATTGCGGCTTAAAAAAAAACATGCTTCTAATTCTTGGTGCTCCATAGTTTGAGTATGTCCACGTGCAGGATAACACCAAATATTTAGGAGTAGCTCATATTAGTACACAGAAGAGCAGGCTGGCATCATGGTAGAGATTCTCATAAGGAGGGGTTGCTGTGGTTGGGCTTGGAAAATTACATTTCATCCCAGCGTTGTTTTCTTCGTTTACATTTGCTCAAGAGGGGAGGGTTGTTAGCCCTGTGGCTACCAACTTCCTTCAGGAAGGAAGGTGTGAGTTGTGACCTGTACCTGCATTTGTTGAACTCGCATTGCCACGTCTGCATGTGGTTTTTGTCCCGATAATTCATTAAATGCCCGTTCATGAAGATTTGCTGAGGACCTACTGTGTGCTGGTTAGTAAGGCTAGATGGACAAACTCAGACGCTCTGCCTTCCTGGTGCTTCCATGTTGCCGGCTTCACTGAAATCACTTCCAGGGTTGCAACTGTCATTCCCCTGTCTCAGCGCTAGGGTATGTTGAAATTAACTTCCTGGAGGTGAGGCCTTCATCTGTTTTAGGTTTTCCTTCTGTTCTTTCACTGATTAAACAACTGGAAGTTTCACTTGATTTCCCAGCGAACCACACATTTCACTGATTATGGGGTTATCCGATAGGCTTGATTTGGGCTGATCTACATAATTGTCTGATTAAGCTATGCACTAGCCTTTTGACCTTTGCACTTACACAAAGGTG
Source organism: Rattus rattus (assembly GCF_011064425.1). Classification (NCBI taxonomy): domain Eukaryota; kingdom Metazoa; phylum Chordata; class Mammalia; order Rodentia; family Muridae; genus Rattus; species Rattus rattus. Next base: position 9,764,954 of record NC_046164.1, on the reverse strand, counting down.
GAGGATAATTAGCCCGGACCGTTTGATAGAGTTGACATCTGCTTACTCTTTTGCTTCAATTGACAGACACTTGTGGTGATATATGGGTTTTTCTCTTAAGCTAAATGTGAAGGCTGTTTTTATGCTGTCAGGCGCTGTACCGCTGAACATTACCCTTATTTAAAAAATAAAACAAACAAAGAAAAATCCCAACAAACTATGTGCTTTCTTGTTGGAAAGTAAGTAGAAAAAAACATGGAATCTAAAAGAACTTGCCAGTGGAAGACAGCAGTCCCTGAGCCCTGTGAGCATCCTTGGTTTAACTCTCAGAAGGAAACGGACAGGGTGAGGCTCTTCCGGGAGCCACGTGTTTGTGTGGTGCTTCTTTCCGTGAAGGAGAACCGGTTAATTCTGCATGTCATTTCTCAGACAAGATGGAGAGAGCCACCTCCAATTAGCTCTGTTCTGACAGTGATTATCTCAGAGGAAAGGGCTAACGTGACCTTTGCTGGACGGCTCGCCGAAGACCAAGGAGACTGGAGTTGCAATCTTGTGTGGTTTCTTTCTTTCTTTCTTTCTTTCTTTCTTTCTTTCTTTCTTTCTTTCTTTCTTTCTTTCTTTTCTTTCTTTCTCTCTCTCTCTCTCTCTCTCTCTCTCTCTTTCTTTCTTTCTTTCTTTTAAGGTTTTAAGGGTTCTGTTATTTAAAACAGTTTATTTTTTCCGTCACTTCCACCTTTCTCTCTCCTCCTTCCGTGTCCCCTTCTGCTCCTTCCCGGGCTCCCCCATGCTCAAAGCTGAAAGTTCACAAACACACCCAAGTTGTCATAGGTAAACTTGACACTCAGGAAAGCTGTAGAGGAACCTAACTGCCACCATCACAAATGCTGCGTGCGTAACCTCGTCTCCTGCCGTAGGGTCCGTGACGTAGGACCCGTGGCGCTCCGGTGTTTTGCAAAACTCGTTTCAGTGGCTAGGGGGTGGCTCGGTGGAAATGCTATCCTAGCATGTATAAGACCCAGGGGTTGGTCCCCAGAGTGAGAAAGGAAGGGAAGGGAAAGGGGGCGGGAAAAGGAAGCAAACGTGTTGTAATCAAGCCATCTGTGAACATCTTGGCATGGAATTCCGTCATACATGTCCTCAAATTATCCACTTCATTTGTTACACATTTAAAAATGCCCGCCTTTAGTTCACCCACAATGCAGTTTCCTAAATACTGTCTTTAAAGTACCCCATGCTGGGAAGACTGGAAACTCAATCCTTCCACCATCGAGTGACGCTTGTCTCAGTTGATGGTGCCCTCATAGCTGCCAATCACAAGTGAGAGTCAGCATCACAGAAGGCTCACTTCCTGTGGTTTTTCTGTACATTGCTGTGGGTTTCTTAGGATCTGAGCGGGGCTCTATTCGTTTCCGTAGCCAACATGGCCTCATTGTCAGATTTTACCTGGAGCTTTTAGTTTCTGCTGTCCAAGTCCCACCGTGGTTGGAGATTTTATTGCCGTTTTCTCCATTTGCTAAGATTGGATGCAGAGCCCACAGGCTGCACCGGACTCCACAAGGGCATGCTATACAATAATGAGTCTGCAGACCATGAAGGCCACTTCCTTATCAAGTTGAGAGCCCACAGCACATTTCTCTGGTACTTTGAATTCAGTATTCAAGGGCCATAAGAAGTTATGGTGGGAGTCATCAGTCTAATGTTGCCCAGGAAAAAAAGTCTAGTAAACAGTGGGTATCCAATAAATCATTAACTGCTAATGAGAAAAATATAATCTATTTGGAAGGGACAAATAATATTTATAGTACCATTATATTTGATCAATTATAAAAAGCCTCAATGAAATTATGAGGAGTGACTTTTTTGGTTGTTTTGTTTTTGTTTCGTTTTGTTTTTAAGGTAACTGGTATTTATCAGAAGCACATGGCTTCTTTTGGTGTTGGCTGTGAGAACAGAATCTGATCTTATCATTGCTTAGGAATAAAGATTTTTTTTAAACTTCAAATTTTTGTCAAACTTTCAAGGTCCCTGAAAAAAGAAGCAGAAATCCAAAGCTGAGTGCGATGTTCCCATGCCTGTGATCTCAGCATTTGGGAAACAACAGCAAGATACAAGAGAATGGCTACAAGTTCGAGGCCACCCTAGTGAAGGCCTACACTGGGAACTCCAGACCTACTAAGGTTACACAGTGAGACCCTAGCTCCTTCCACCCCTCACCCCAGAAAAAGAAGCAGAAAGCTAAAGTTATATTGTCTCCAAGTCTAATACACAGGGCTATTTGCAACTTTCTTGTCTGCATATTGCTCACTTAATTTTTATGATATATGAGATGATAGAAAGATCTCTCAAGATACAATTAATTATAATCAAAATAACTTTAGGTTAAACATAGTAATAACATTGAACCAGGGATGAAAGAAACACAGAGACCCCTATTGCCTTCCTAAGAGGTTTGCGGTCTCCCGTCTTCTCTGCACACACGGGTGTGACTGAACGTCCAGCTTCACTCAGAACCTTCACCATGAATAAAAGACACCCAACTCAACGTGTGACCCCAGATCACCAGTTACAATAGAGTTGTCAAAATAGTATTCTTCAGACCACACTCTTGAAATTACGGTGTAGCAGATATTATGAGGTGAGCTTTGTGAGACTGTTAATGGTTTCTAAGCTTCTCATGTTAGGGTAACTAAAACGACCAGGCAACATTTTCTGACATACGCTGAAGAGTGTCTGTCAATAATACTAATAACAATAAGGTATTGTGAAAGTTTCAACTGTCGTCTTGGCATAATCTAGAATCCTATGGGAGGAAAGTCTCAATGAGAGACTGTCTACATCAGGATGCCTTGTGGGCGTGTCTTTTGGGGATTGTGTTGATTGACATGGGAAAACCCAGCCAACTATGGGCAGCACCATTCCTTATGTTTGGATCTCAGTCTTAAAAAAAAAAAAAAAAGTGGCAAAAGCGAGTGGAGTCCTGGCATACATTTGGTAACTCATTTCTTTCTGCCATTGAGTGTTGTAATTATAGAGTAGGCAAAAGAGCGTCATGACATTGATTCCCTAAATTAATATTGTTAAGACACGAAAGGGTCAGGATCTAGTCCTCTCATACCATGTTGCTTCCATTAGCTCCTCGGTTTGGGAAATACAACATTTAGAAAGAGTTTTGTTACAAGTGACAGGAAACTCCTTCCTCTGCCCAGGGCAAAGGTAGACTCTGCAGATGGTGGTTCAGATTAAAGGCTCAAAGTGTCTTGAACTGATATCCCTGTCCCCTCACCACCCCAGCAGTTGTGGCAGCGAATCTATGTTCAAAACAAAAGACCGAAACTGGGAAGGTGGTTCTGAGAGCTCTGTGCTCATCTTATCCAGACCTATGACGTAATCGTCATTTCTCTTTGAAAACGATGCAGGCACATGCTTAGTCTTCTGATCTATGGTAGAGGCCAGCAGAGGACTAAAATTGTGTGGAGTTTTTATGTGAGTCAATCACATACAGTGTCTATCACAAGAAATTTGGGGCCTAGCCCTGACAATAGCTTTGAAAGCTTTAAAATCTTTCACATATATTGTGTTTGTGCACCCATGTGTGTGCATGTATATGTCTGTGTGTGTTACAAGGGCCATTTGAATCATTCTTTACAGAAGCCATCATGGTTGTGTGAAGGTCAGAGGACACTTGTGGGAGTTTAAATTTCTATAAAGTACCATATAGTGCATTTAAGTTTAACCCCAGGGGTTGAACTCAGGTCTTCAAGGAGGCAGTGTCTGTACCCAATGAGCCCTCTCACCGCCCTGTGGAAGCTCTAGGTAGCTGATTTCTGCATAGCTGTTTCATTTGGAGGCTCAAGAGATTCATTGTCTGTGCTTCTTCTAAGGGCTGTTGTACCAGAGGACTGTAGTAAACACTGAAGTTCTGTTTACTGATGAAGGAGACGGATGGAGATGTTAGCAGCAGTCACCAGCAGCCCTCTCATCACCCCTCCAGGGGAGGGCAGCCTAGGCACAGCTTTTGCATTTTACTTTTACAAATAACTTGGGGCCCAAGAGACAAACCAATATCCAGAGGCTGAGGGCAGTAGGGGACCTTTTTTGGTTATTCAGCTAGCATAACTACAAAAAGCCATCATTGCTCTCCTTATGCACATTTACGTAAATTCCTGGGACATAACCTAAAGTAGTGGTTTGTAGACTTTTTCTGCAAAGTATCACATAGTGTCTATTTTAAGTTCAGGGCTACAAGTCTGTGTTTCAACCAATCAACTGTATTATCATAAAGCAAAACCAGCCATAAATAAGACATATATGAATCGATATGGCTATAATTCAATAAAATCTTCTTTTTAAAAAAAAAACAGGCAGAGATGGATTTGACATGTAGAGTATATTTTATTCATTTCAGCTATAGGGAGAGATTGTATTGTAAATGCCACAGTTGTCAAACTTACACATTGCCTGTATGCCAGACCTTATTCTTAGCCCCTTCAGGTACTTTTCTAGTTCTTGTTTCAATTCTCTGAGGTAGACACTATGGTTACTTCACTTCATGTGGGAAACAGTCACATTGACTTTGTCTTACCCAAACCTGGCGTCACTGTGTGCATCTTCAAAAATAGTATTTAGATATCCTTTCAGGAAAAAAAAAAATAGAGCAGTAGAGTGTTTCTCATATCTTATCTTATCCCATAACTTAACAATCAATCCTTGGATCTGTCCATTCACTGTCACAAAAGGGACATTTTGGGAAGTGGTAAGAGATCCCCATTTCCACTGGGCTTTCAACCAGTAATCAGAGACAGATAAGCCAGTAAGTTAATAAATGAGTAGGGCAGTGATGGTCTCTCTAAGGAGGTATGGCTTCTGAGACATAGTGAGGTTCCTATACATGTGTTTTTGGAGAGAAAGGACATACATGGCATAAGGAAAACAGGAATGATGTCCCAAGGTGGCATGAGCTTGGCTTCAGGACGCACAGTGGAGTACAGAAGGCCTCGGTCAGCAAGTGGTTGGAGTGAGATCAGGAGTGAGTCAGAAAGCCTCACTATTTGGGGGTCTTGTAGGCAAAGGTATAGACCTGATATAGTGTTGTATGTCATGGTAGGATTTGAAAGAGAATGTGAGCGATCTAATTGACAGTTCAGAAAAACTACTCTTGCTGCAATAAGAGATCACAGGAAGGCCTAGAGAGGAATAGGAAGCTGGGTTTGAGGCAGTGTATGAGCCTAGGTTTAAGAAGGCAGTAGTTTTGTCTGGGAAATAGAGGTGAAGAGAAGACAAGTATAAAGATTAGATTCCATTTTTAGGTTAAACAGAGCAGGCGAGAGTGGACATGGTAGAGGGGAAGATTATCTTGTTATTTGGGTGGACATAAAATGACATTGCAAAACCAGAAAGGTCTAGGGGAGAAACAAATTTGGGAGAGAAAAGGCTAGCTCTTAGGTGTAGGACTGTTAAATAACTAGATCAAGATGTCCACAAACAGACTGGATTATTGAGCAGACATGATGGTTAAAAGGGGGACTCTTAGGGCCAGCAAGGCAATTCACAGTGAGGTAAAGCACTTGCTTTGCAAACTTGAAGACCTTAGTTTGATTACCATAATCTACAGTAAAAGGGAAGAATCAATTTCCCAAAGTCATCCTCTGACCTCTCAGGCATGCCTAACAAGGTAATTTTAAAAACTTCAGTAACTATATGATACCATCAATTAGAGTATCGCCTCCTTTATATAACAGGAGACTAAAGTAAAACTAAGTTAATAACATGACATCCACTGTTGCATAGAAGAATCAGGCCAGATACAGATGGCTGGACTGACACTTCCAGCACCTCAATGAGGTCTGCAAAGACCAATTCATTCTGTATCCTCCACTGGGATTCTGCATGGCTGGAATCAGAGCTATGAGCTTCTTCATCTATATTTGAGAGGAAGAGGGGAGTTGAACAGAGAAGAGAGAGAGAGAGAGAGAGAGAGAGAGAGAGAGAGAGACAGAGACAGAGACAGAGACAGAGACAGAGACACAGAGAGACAGAGACAGAGACAGACAGAGACAGAGAGACAGAGGGGCAGTGTAACAGAGAAACTAACTGACTCTCTCTCAAGAATCAGAAAAAGTTTCTTTTGCAAAGTCTGCAGCAAACCTTTGCTCACTCTCTAACATCCAAACTGGCCCATTTAATTACTTTATTGACCATGGGCCCAGGATTTCTGTTGTTCACATAGACAAAACCCCTGGACAGGAAGTCAGTTAGGGGAGTTGATGACCATCACTTAAACGCACTAAACCACAGAGAACAAAGGTAGAAGTGGAAGGAAGCTCAGACCTATGCCGGCAGAATTGACTTGAGGAGTAGCAGACAGTGAGTTAGACAGGAGTGACCAGTGAGGGCTAAGGACACTGCAGTGTCACCTCACAAAAGGGGGATTGTGCAGTTGTCACTGAGACTGACTAGGAGACAGAAGGGTGATTATTGGAATCTCTTAAAATACAGTAAGGCCATTGCCCTATAAAGCATTCTTTATGGATTTGGGCTGGATGTAGGATGTTAAGCCCAATGCACACAATCCAGGTGCTAGTGTGCTGTCACCCTTGGTGGGCAGAGTTTATGGTTCTTTTCCCGCTTACTAACCGTGATTGATAATCACAGTAAGTACCAGTTTTCCATAACTTGTCTCATGATGCAGGTAAAAGGCCTCTGTCACACATTGATAGACAGTTAATTAGCATGTCCACGGTTGGGAAAAGCAATATATGAAATTATTAAAACCTGATTACTTTAACCTCTTCAGTGCTCCCCGAATCTGCGTCACACCTGAGCACTGAGAGGGAAAGAGATGTGGGAGAATGTGAAGACAGCAAGCTCTGCAGGTGTCTGTGCTTTCTTGGGTCCCTTTTTTTTTTTTTACATTGTGCGTGCATGCTTATGTGTTCCTATAATGGGTGTTAGTATATGAGTGAGGGCTTGTGGAAGTCAGGGGACCGTTTTTCAGGAGTTGGCTTTTCTCCTCCTAACCATGAGAATCTGAACACAGGCCATCAAGGCACCTCAGCAGGTCCTCAGAGGTCCCTGACCTCTTTGCTTAAAATTCTGTTTCCTCCTTAAGATTCTGAACTCCTTCAGTGAGGGGATTATATTTTACTTAGGTTGTATTCACAGAGCTTAAATGGGATGGCATATCTGTGCGAAAATGTTAAGCAAATGTGAAAAGGAAAGGTTAGGTGGATAGGTCAGCCAAAGGCTCCAGTGCCATAGAGGAAGCTAAGTGTTTGCCTCTCTTTGAAGCTGTTAGTGATGACTTGAAACCGGGTAGGAAAATGTCCATGTTTAGTTTCCTAAAGGGCCATCAGTACCCTGAAGCTACTGGTTCCAATAGGAGTGGCTTAACTCTGACAGCATTTGGAGGTATTCTGAGTTGTCACAGCCTGTGGAATTATGGGGTACTATTGGCCTCTAGTTGGTAGAGGCCAGGGGTAGAACACAAACAGAACAAGAAACACATACAGCAGGTCCCCCAGGAAGCTCAGCCTAGGAGAAGTGGCATTTGAGTGGAGCATGACAGACGCTGTCTTACAGAGGTATTGAGAAAAGACACGGCAAGGACAGGTATGAATGACCACAGTCAAGAGTTCATGTGCCATAGACAGTCAGATGTTTGCAGACAAAGGAAAAGGGGGGACGCTTAACAGAAATCACCACAGAGAGTACACATGAAACCAAATGTTAAGAGTGTAGACGTCCAGACACCTCGCTCTAACTACATCTCTCCGTGGTTCTCTGGGTAGTAACTGGGCATGTCCTTCGTACTTCCTTACAGTAGAATCTATCGTTATCCACGTAGTGTTACCTGGAAAAACAGAACCAATCCAAGACTTCAGGATCACATGGAGCTATTAAAAAAAGAAGATCTGCAAAGGGTCTTTGTAGAGTGCCCTTGAATTCAGTTGTAAATACTTGAGTTTTATCTGATTAGTTCTAATTCTCTGAATAGAGACGTCATCATTCGTTAACTAAGGATCCAGTCTAGAACGCCCGGAGTGTACCACAAGCAATGCATCCATGAATGTGTGCGACAGTGTGTGCTTCATTCATCCCCCCAAACTATACTAAGATGGCCAATAACACAATACAACAACACGCAACACAATATAATACAACGCAACACAATACAACACAACACAACACAACACAACACAACACAACACAACACAGGGCAGCTGTGTCTACTGAAGTTCTTGCTGGGGACCGAGCAGGAGGATGGTGTCCAACACACTGCAGGATACTGAATAAAGGCTCTACACAGCTGTGCAGAGGGGCCTGCGTCCCAGGATAAGGCCCGCCATGTGTGGATTGTTCCAAGTCTGGCAGATTTCTCTGCAGTCGCATCTGCGTTCAGAGCTGCGACATCTCTCATTACAATTTTACACGATGATCTTGTTTCTTTCTAATGCCTTAAATTGCCTTCACAGACTTGGCGATCGGACACAGTAAATATTTGTTTCCAGGACACTCAAACTAGTAAGGACTGTTAAAACATTCCTTTTTCTTCCGTCTGTAGATGTTTGTTTTCCGACGGCATGTGAACTTGTGACTGTGACCATTCATACATGCCCTGGCTGCGTCTTTTATTCCCTCCTGTGTTAGACAGTGTCTGTGAAGGCCACTCAAATGTCACTGCCCGAGGCTCAGCTTCCTGGGGACCTGCTGCATGTGCTCCTTAGGCTGTGTATGCACATTGTGGGTTGGAAAATACCTTTGAGGACAGCTGCTGCATTGCAAATTGAAGGCGTTCCTGTAGAATGGTACCTCTTCTCACATCTGGACTTCTGCACCTCTGTTCCTATGACAAGCAAACTGATTGCTCCTGTACATTCCCGTTCATGCAAATTAGTGTAGCAAGGGTTACATTTCTCTCTTGTACGATTCCTCTGAGTCCTCCTCTTTTGAGAGCTGTGTTAGCAGAACTGACATGGAATGAGATGGATGGTTCTCAACATCAGTCCTCAGGAATGGGTTCCAGTACCATATGTCCCAAAGTGGGAGGGGATTCCCAGGAAAATAGATATGTGTACACACACACTTGTGTCTGCGTGTTTCTGTTCTCGTGGTGCTAGATATAGTTGCTTAAAGCAGCCATGAAAAATTGAAATTAGTTTTCAAGTTCAAAGTAAGGACAAGTGAATCAAAAATGAGAAATAAAAATGCACGGGCCAGGACCGAGTTCACAGACCTCCCAAGAGGCCAACTGTATACAATTCACTTTCAGGTCACTGAGCATCTTGGTGACCTGCATTTTCTGAATGCCTTATCTCGCCTAATAGTTTCAAACTAAAATAAAGGTCCCGTATCGTAAGAAAACATCTTGTTGGTCCTTTGTTTTCTCAGATTGTTCTCTTAAGAATACCTTTTGGGGGTAGTCCTGCATAGAAAATGTAGAACAAACTGGGAGCTTCTTCCTATACATTTTGGAAAGACTTCTTCATAAGGAGAAGTCTTACGGGGCTGAAAGGCAGCAGCCGAGATGAACGGCCCTGGGCAGTTTGAAAACCTGACTTGGGAAGAGAGCTCAAGACCTACTTCAGAGTGTCCAGATCAGCCAGTCTCTTCTGACTCTTCCTGCTCTCTGGTGAGTTCTTGGAATGGAACCTTCTGCCAGTTCTTCCACTTTTATGCCCATAAACTGTCAAAGAAGTAGGTGCCATGTTACTGAAAACACTGTGCTTACTCAGATGACACCATGGAAAAGTGAGTGAGGAGATTCTCCAAGGTTCCAGAGACTGTGGAGCGTCTGTTCATGGAGGGACAGGCATTAACTAAGTGTGCTTCCTTATCTGAAGGGGTATATGCACACATGCATGCATGCATGTTTGTGTGTATGTGCACACATGCATGTTTGTGTGTATGTGCACACATGCACACATGCATGTTTGTGTGTATGTGCACACACGCATGCAGCTTCTGAAAGAGCAGGTGCTAGCTGGGCCCAGTGCCAAGTGGAGCCCAGAAGCAGGGAAAGTGGGGCTGGCTCTAAGCTGTGGCTCTCCCCGCTGCTGCTCTGGTGTCAGCTGGCAGGGGACTGCCCTCAAACAGGCTGCTCAAAGAGCAAAGGGGGTTCTCGTCATAGAGGCTGGGGGTTCTCAGCCAGGCGAGAAGAGCTGGGAATCCATCATTCTGTTGGCAGAAGGCCTCGTGGTGACAGAGGGCTAAGCTGGATGCACAAAGGCAAAGAGTGTGTGTCCCCGACTTCTGAATGGATGTTTTCTGGCAATTCTCCCCTTGAGCTAAATCACAGGCTGAAGAGATGACACAGACTCTTAAGCCTTTTGTAGAAAACAGGCCTACTTTGATACATGCACAAGTGAAATTAATTCATTATTCAAATTTCTAAGAAAATGGCATCCACATAATCAGTTTTTATTTTCTGGTAAATGCACAAAACACTCCAGGCTATTTTTAAATTTTAGAACTTTGCACAGTGTTAAAATAAGACCACCGATTTAGCTGCTGGCTGAGTAAAACTGTGTTCTTCAGGAATAACTGCGATCCTTGCAAATGAGGGCAGGGCGTGTTTCAGGAAAAGAGGGGACGGTAAATGCCCGATCCTAGGGTTCGTGTTAGTAATTCAGTTGAGAGCATCACACAACGGACGAAAAAAATTGAAGACAAGACTTTTCTCACTCTAAACGTAAAAGAAATATGACCCTAATGAGTCTCCCCCACCCACTCCATCTAACCAGAGCTGTGAAGACACAAGGCTTGGGCGCTGATAGCCAAAAGAATACTTTGTGATATTCAGGGAGAGCTCAAGATGGGAGGAGGTGCAGACTGCTGGGACCCTGCCCACCGTGAGACTGATGAGGCGGGACCAAAGAATGTTCCAAGACGGGTCCAAAAAGAGGCCCTCAGCTGACCTTATAGAGCATGCGCGGGGAAAGTCCTGACCCGGTTTAAGTAAAAGGAGAGAATATTTAAGAGTCCGTGCGTGGGGATCACGCTTTCAAGGCACTGGCCACAGGAAAGGAGGCTTCTGGGCAAGATGCCAGACTTGAAGCTGCCTCTGTCAGACCTAGTAAAGAAGAGTCATGATCGGAAAGAACACGCTGGACAAGAAAGGAGCCCTCAACCAGGCCCTAAGTCGCCTAGCACCTTGTTCTTGGACGGAATGCTTCCAGAATGAATAAAAATAGCTTTTTCTTTGTGTGAGCCGCTTGTGAGCCGCTGTGCTTTGCTAAAGGGAGCTGTGCAATATCTTCTGCCGTTGGTGGTTGCCCTCGGCACACTGTGGATCCGGGTCGGTGTAAAGGCGTCTTTGCGGGTTAGTGGATCTGCCCATTAGCGCTCGATCTCCTTCTGCCCTAATCAGAAGTTTGGTTTCCAGGAATCATAATCACGAAGGTGCATTTGCAGACACGACAGCCCAGCCGGTCCTCCACATGAGAGTATTGTCTTTTTTTTTTTCTTTTTTTCCGGAGCTGGGGACCGAACCCAGGGCCTTGCGCTTGCTAGGCAAGCGCTCTACCACTGAGCTAAATCCCCAACCCCGAGAGTATTGTCTTAAAGCAGACCATTAGAATTACCTCCCTGCCCCCTCATCCGGATCCTTACTCTTGGGCCCCAAGTACTAGAGTGCAGTCACACTTCCCGATTTGAACTGCTCTGGATTAGGAACATGGGACTTTGCTAACCATCATCTGGGTGTTGCCATTGCTTTTACTGTGGGATGTGTATAAAGGTCCTGCTCACCACATCCCATAATAGCTTCACTGTGACATCCTGTTAGAGATCTCCAAACCAGGAACAGTCATGCCGTTCATTGGTTTCTTCCTCTCGTGGGCATGGTGCATCTTGTAGCATTGTATTTTCCCCTCTTTGCTTAACCGTTAGAAAGTGGGAGCTAAATTTGAGACATAGCTCTGAAAAAGGGAAATGCTAATCTTACTCTTTGCTTTATTAACTTTGTTCTTTTTAATTGGATATTTTATTTATTTACATTTCAAATGTTATCCCCTTTCCCAGTTTCCCCTCTGCAAACCCCCTATCCCATCCCCCCTTACCCTGCTTCTGTGAGAGTGTTCCCTCACCCACCCATCCACTCCTGCCTCACTGCCCTAGTATTCCTCTACACTGGGACATCAGACCTCCACAGGACCAAGGGCCTCCCCTCCCATTGATGCCAGACAAGGTCCCTTCAGCTCCTTCAGTCTTTCCCCTAACTCCTCCATTGGGGTCCCTGTGCTCAGTCCGATGGCTGGCTTCAAGCACTCATCTCTATATTGGTCATTCTCTGGCAGAGCCTCTCAGGAGACAGCTGTATCAGGCTCCTGTCAGCCTGCACTTCTTGGCATCAGCAATCGTGTCTAGGCTTGGTGTCCGAATGTGGGATGGATCACCAGGTGGGGCAGTCTCTGGATGGCCTTTCCTTCAGACTCTGCTTCCCTCTTTGTCCCGATATTTCCTTCAGACAGGAGCAATTCTGGGTTAAAATTTTGAAAATGAGTGGTGGCTCCATCCCTCAATGGGGGTGAGGGATATGCCTACCCTCTAGGTATTGTCTTGACAGGTTCTCTCTCCCCTTTGTGGGGTATTTCAACTAATGTCATCCCTATGGGGTCCTGGAAGGCTCTTGCTTTCCTGGCATCTGGGACTTTCTGTTGGCTACCCCCAGTTCCCCATCCCCCATTGCTACACACCTCTGTTCAATTCCCTAACTTCTCTATGTATCTCTTCTGTTTCCTCCTATACCTGATTCTGCCCTCTTCCCCCTCCCTCCTTTCTTCCCCCAAGTCCCTTCCACCTCTACTTCCTTGATTGTTTTGTTTCCCCTTCTAAGTAGGACTGAAGCATCCACTCTTTGGTCGTCCTTCCTCGTGAGCTTCATGTGTTTTATTAACTTTGTAATAGTTCCATTCGCTTTAACATTGACACCGACCCCTTCAAGGACGATACATCCTTTTGTGATTCCTATGTTAACTAAATGAATGTTATCTCTACTCTGAAGAGATGATAAAAATAAAAAGTCTCGGGGCCGGAGAGATGACTCAGCAGTTAAGAGCATTACCTGCTCTTCCGAAGGACTCGGGTTCAATTCCCAGCACCCCCATGGCAATTTACAACTGTGTGAAACTCCAAGATCTAACAACCTCACACAGACATGCATGCAGGCAAACCACCAATGCTCACAAAAATTAAAAAAGAAAAAAAAAGACAAAGTAAAAGTCTTGAGGGTTTGCAGGTAAAACAGGAAAAGCGGCTTGTGAAGCACAATCAAAATAACTGTAGAGAGTTCATGACTATGCAGCCCAGGCAGAGAGAGAGCAGGCACAGGTCAAAGGGCACGCACATTGCTAAGAATGCCAGCAGCTCTGTGCATCAGGCCATTTATTTTGAGTCAAAGAACCGTTTTAGGATTAGTGTTCTCCACAGGACCTTTGATCCCTGTCACGGTTCTGAGATAAAATGCATTGGGACGCTGATGGGATATGTGTAGCTTTCTCGAACCCACACTGCAGAACTGTAACGAGTCCCTCACATGAGTGATTCGTGCCTCTCCAGGAGGCAGGCTCGGTGGTACATGGTTCCCAAAGTTATTTGTCTGTTTATTTTTCCTGGAACATCTCCAAGAGCCAAGCTTCTTTGAGAAATGCTAGGACAGACTATCATGGGATGGGTATTATTATTAGAAAGAATTTGCTGTTTTTCTCTTAAAATACACAGGGCAGTGGCTTAGCTAGCTACTGCTAGGATGCTTGATTCCTAATTTCAAATTTTAAAGCGACAGTATATAGGTATAAAAACAGTAAAAGTCTCAGGAAACTTCGGGTCTCAGGGAGAGACCCTGTCTTAAAGAACAAGAGGGAGAGTACCTGAGATGATCTTTAGGGTTGACCTCTGGCCCACATGTACACATCCACACCATGTGTACACATTCATGGTGTTTGTAGTCGAATTTAGTCTGCCATTTTTCTTTCTTTTTGAGACAGATTCATGTACCCTCTGCTGACCTTGAACTTGATATGTAACAAAAGACGCCCCTAATGTTGTGAGCATCTTGTGTCTACCTCAGTGCCGAGAGTACGGGTGCATCAGCAGTCCTGGCTTAATGCGGTGCTGGGAAGCAAACCTAGGGCCTTGTGCATTCCAGCCCAGTACTCCACCAACCACGTTTCCTCCCCATCCTTAGTGAAGTCTTGCATACTTAGACTAAGTAAATGATTAAGGTTTTCAGCCATATGGTAATGTAATGTTGAAAGTGGATAAAAGCATGCAAATTTGATGATATATTTAGACTTCACTCACTAAGGCACAATAGTCATGCGGAGAGCCCAGGATTGGACATAGCTTCAATGTATGCCCTTAGGAAAGTTGCCAGCGCTGGAATCATCGGGTATCACATGGGCATTACGATCTGTCTTCCTCATAGACTTCTGAGATTAAATCATTAATGTACACACACACACACACACACACACACACACATTGCGTATATACACACACAGGGACACAAACACACACAAACTAGCATGTGTATTTATGGCACAGTATAAGTGCCTAATAAATTGTAACAATTTTAACTTGAGTCGTGAAATGGTTATTGGGCGTTTGTTAAGTGTGCCACATTGTACATGAATATGTAAGTCTGGAGTTACAGCCCTGCCCCAAAGCACAGCGTCAAGCGGAGAAGTCGCAGTCCTATAAATGTGTAGGTGATATAAATGTCCCTTACAGGTGAATGTAAGTTTGTAAGTACGGAGTCACAGAGGAGATTCTTGCTGATTCTGTGGGGACAGGGTGGGAAGGTGGCAACCCAGGAGTCTCCTAGATAATGGGAACATTAATGGAAGATTCGAGAAGATGAGCAGATGTTCGGCACAGAAATGACAGGCTCCTGTCTAGCGTAGGCTTAGACAACAAGGTAAGGCAGAGTAAATTCAGAAAGATCACCAGGGCGTGACCAGAAACATAGCACCAGTGGCCAGACATGGCTGAATCACAGAGGCTTAAATCCAAAAGAGACACACTCTTAAGTCATACTCAGGCAGCGGGAGCCGGCGAGGTGTTTCAGCAGCGAGGGGACCTCCTCAGAGTTGATGCAAGGCAATACTACACCCAGGACTGAGTGCTAACCATTGCCTGGCAGCTTCGGTAGAAAAATAAACTGTCAGACCCTGATCAGGATTTCGGAATCCATCTCTGGAATGGGTATGGAGGATTGCGTTTGGGCACATTCTCGTACCAGATTGTTTACCGAGGAAGTTGGAAAGGCAGCCCTCTAGAGGGATGGCTGTGGCTCTGTGGAGGTTAGGTCAGACCTTCTCCACTTAGATCCAGGAGGAAGGAAGGTGCAGAGGCCTTCTGCAGGCAGGTAATGATGGAGGAACCTGTGCTCAGTAAACAACAGCAGAGAAAAAAGGAGGAGAAGGCACCCAAGGGAAATCTAATGGAGTTGACTCTGGAAACTCAATCCCTGCCTGGCTGTTGTTACATTAAGACAAAGGGGGTTCAGGGATGACTCCCAGGTTTCCTGCTTTATTGGCAGGTTATAGTACTATGAATTAATATGAGGATTGTAGCAACAGTATAAAGTGCTTTATTTTCTCTACAGAGGGAGCTAAAATGTGATGATATCTGTTAATGCTTTGGAAGTACAGCGGAAGATTAGATGATGCCATACATACCACTGGATGTTGGACTTAAGGTCCCTGTGATGGTTTGCATATGCTTGGCCTAGGGAGTGGCACTATTAGAAGGTGTGGCCTTGTTGGAGGAAGTGGGTCACTGCGGGGGTGGGCTTGGAGACCCTCCTCCTAGCTACCTGAGAATGCTCAGTCTGTTTCTGGCTTTCTTCGGATGAAGATGTAGAACTCAGCTCCTCCTGCACCATGCCTGCCTGGAGGCTGCCGTGCTCCTGCCTTGATGATAATGGGCTGAACCTCTGACCTGTAAGCCAGCCCCAATTAAATGTTGTCCTTTATAAAACTTACATTGATCATGGTGTCTGTTCACAGCAATAAGACCCTAAGACAGTCCCTCTACTCCCAACAAATACATAGGACTAAAGTCTTGCGTGTGTTACATATTTAAGCCTCATGAACACTCAGAGTGGAGGTGAGCAGCTGGAAAGTAAAACCAGAAAGAGGATACGGTCTAGAATCTGGGTTAACATCGCATGTTTTGTGGGCCTGTATCCAAGGTATTTATCTCTTAAATCTCCTCTTAGAGCATTTCCTCTGATTTTACACACTAGATTGACTAACCCACTTGAGGCCCTCTAGCCACAGGTGCTGCCACAAGCCCAGGTCTTTACTTACGTCATAGCCTCAGCAACGGTGGTTTTAGCCAAGATGGCTTCAGTGGTGCCAGCTTCCTACATAGTTGGAGTGTACGGAGTTGGCTGGTAGAGGCATGAAGGCCTGGATGAGAGCAGCCAGCTCCCATGGAGAAGTGGCAGAAGGAGAGATGAATCAGAGGATGCGCCCACTGGGGTGAGGTGATTCATCACACCTAAGTTGCTGGATAGAGCCCGAGCTACCCAGGACTCTGAAGCAAAGCAGAGACACGAGGGCAAGGGGACAAGCTCCAGCTTGGAGGGAAAGGATAGAGGTCCATGCTGTAGCATCTGAAAATGGAGGGGGCCTAGTGGAGATGAGGTGGAAACAGAGAAGTCCACAGGGTCCTGGCAATGGATTCAGGGAGTGGAGTATTGATAACTGCGTTTTGTTTTTTCAGTGAAGCAGGGCCAAGTTGAGTATGAAAATCCTTCTCTGTGTCTGTCTTTCTCTTTGCCTCCGTCTCTCTGTTTCTGCCTTCTGTCTGTCTTTCTGTCTGCCTGCCTGCCTGCCTGTCTGTAGAAACTGGCCTCTTTCTCTGTTTTGAGAAAGGGCCAGTGGATTTTGCTTGTAGCTAAGAGTAAGGGCTCCAACTGGTCATTTAAAGACTTGGTAGGGAGACTTGACGTGAGACGGTCCATTTTCTCAGAAGGAAGTCTTAGCAGTGTCCATTATAAGTTAAAAGGTTTATTGACTTTCTTTTTTTAAGGTTTATTTACACGTTTATCTTATGTGTGAGTGTTCATCTACATGAGCGTACATGTGCCACATGCGTGTCCGGTGCCCACACAGAAGATGGCATCAGATCTCTTGGAACTGGAGTTTTGAGCCACCCCGGGGGAGTGCTGAGAACCGAACTTGGGTCCTCTGCAAGAGTAGTGAGTGCTGTTAACTGCTGAGCCATCTCTTCAACCCCTGATTTTATGAGAAATATTGGGAATAGGCAGAAGGTCAAAGGTCATTTCTAACCAGGGTTTTATGCTCAGTGGACTATCACGGAGGAAACACTCCTTTGAAAGCCCTCAATTCATAACTCAAACACATTATTCTAGCATCTGTCTGTTTCTATACTATATAAAGACCCAAAAGCAGTAGGATCCAAGGGAACCAACAATATCGTAGGTGGGCGAAGACCGGAACCATTTTATTTCTTTGGTTGAGTTTGTCCTAACTCTTGACTCTTGAGTATGAACAAACTGCCGTGTCATATCCAGGCAACTGTTAGTCCGTGGAAGACCTTAAACATTATGGTGTCACGTCTTCAAGTGGTACTATAATATGATGGTAAATGTTTTTAGGTTAATGTCATTTATATGTTACAAGCTTCCTTAGAATGATATCATTAAATCTTCAAAATCATTCCAGGAGGTAGAAAATATTTCAGTTTTATTTCATAAAGGAAACTGGGATCTCAAAGAGGGGACCTTGAAGGCAGTGCGGAACACACTGATATATCCTGTCTCTTCTCACATCAGCTAGCGTGAAATTAGCCTCCCCTTTGACTCAGCTCAAGTGCCTCTGTTTGTGATAAGGATTATAAAATAATAAAATGCGATCTGTAAAATATCACCAAACACTGATATCTAAAGGGAATATGCATTTCCCAACGAGTAAGATGTTTATGCAGCTGACGGGCACCCATCCAAGCCACATCTTCATGGAAAGGCATGGGCCTTTATCTCTCTTCCACTGTGGACATTGTTTTTCTTAACAAAGAAACAAAGCGGTTCCTCTGCCAAAAAAGTTATTAATAAGAAACACCAACTCAGCAAAGCTGCTTCTGCTGGTAGCTGAGTTTAATCCCCACCACGCTGAATCTCACGCCACGTGGGCTGCTACATGTTCTTGGGTACGCATTCACACAGTGTAACGGTGGCGACAGCCAGGGGTGTCTTACCTCTTTCTGGTTGTCTGAGAAGCACCAGTATAGTTCCCTAATTGCATTAATATCAGATATTCCAACAATCCTGGGAGGGAGGTGGTGGTCTCTAGAGATAAGAAGGACCACTGGAAAATTCAACTGTTGAGAAAGATGTGTCAGTCACTCAAGGGAGATCACAGACAGGAAGCCGGTACGTCAAGGTCACTTGTGCTCACATGCGAGCAGACTCTCAAAGGTGCTGTGCTCTCCTTTGGGGTGGAGTGTGCTTCTGTCGGGGATGGGATTTTCTTAAGGGACAATTAATGCAGCTGGCCAGCCACTGAGTACATAAAATGAGAAGGGGCATTTGACCACTGGTTTTTCTTCTCATTTTTTTTCCTCTCCCAAGCCTTATTATAAGTCCTGGAAAAATATGTGTGGCGGTTCCAAATGGCCAGGCGTTTGGAGAAGCCAGCTGGCAGAGGTCATGACAGGGAAAAGCATTTTGAAAAAAGTGTGGAGTGAGCCTAAGAGGGGGGTCACAGGACAGTTCCCAGTGTGGGGGAGGCTGTCCACAGGTCACAGATTACGTGGATGAATTAACTAAAGAAGTCCATTCTGGAAGGTGCAGGGTCTCAGAAAAATCTGTTTGTCATAAGCAGAGCTGGACAACCAGCTCAGAAACAAGTGGGCCTTCAGAGGCCGGAGGGCCAGCGTCAACCACACAGAGGCTACACACTGGGTTGCACGGCTTGGTAATGCTGAACCCCTGAGTGAGTGGGGCTCAAAGATCAGGTCTGTGTTACAAGGCAAGGGACGCCATTTTAGATGCAAGGTCGCAGACCTGCTAAAATGTGGACAAATGCTATTATGGACGCATGATAAAATGATCAAAATATTTTAGATCTTGAACTTTTCCATCCAGCAAAATTATCTAAGAATCACTGAGTTTTCAGTTATTTCCATCTCTGTGTCTTTATCCCCGCTCTAGTATCTCGTGACCTCGCTTACATTCCCAAGACAACGAAATCATACCACCACCAACAAACGCTTCTAGACTCACCACACGTAGGCTGCTGACCTTATCGATCCTCGCAGTGGCTGAGGGACGCTGTCATCCCGGCTCTGCAGACTAGGAGGCTGAGTCAGAGGCAGGGAACTGACAGAAGCAAGACTAAGAAAAATGCCTGACACATAATGGGGACAAAAATTGGTCCTGCACTGCCTAAGCCATGCTGCTGGTTGGTGTAACTCTCGACTGGATAGAGATAAAAAGTACGGGCTGGAGAAACGGCTGAAAGGCAGCCAGGGATAACCCGTTTAAGGAGAAAAGTTGCTATGAAATGGACTTAAAGTCTGTAAAATGAGGCTGGTATTTAATTACTTTTCCTGTATCCTCAGTCCTCAACCTGTGATTGAAAGCCTGAGGAGATATTGGAGCAGTAGAGTATCAGAGAGAGAGAGAGAGAGAGAGAGAGAGAGAGAGAGAGAGAGAGAGAGAGAGAGAGAGAGAGAGATCAAGGACTTGCAGGAGGCCCAGGACACAGAATGGTGCTGTGGTCTGTGTGGTGTGACCATCTGTCACGGCCCATAAACCCTCTGGGCTTTGGCTCCCACACCTGAAAAACCTCATGTCTTTTGTGGGGGTCCTTGGGGAGAAATTCACCAGGCTCCCTCCCCTGACACAGCAGTCTATTGTTAGACATATGTTCAAACTGGGTCCCTGTCCTGAGGGGAGCTGCTTTTCCTTTATACAAACACAGACACAATTAGCCGGCCACAGAGCCAGGCCACCCCCTGCCTGTCTCCTTCACTATCCCGCTCACCCTCTACCCTCCCCATCCACACTCGGGACGCAAAGGCCCTCCCTAGATTCCATGCTCCAGGTAAGAGCTCTC
>NC_046164.1:9729888-9742388 GCF_011064425.1 Rattus rattus | reverse complement strand
CTCAGAGACTTCTGGGAAAAAAATCATTTACTTCTCTTGTTTTTCTGTTCCTTGGTTCATTCCCCCTTAGAATCGGAACCTACAAAAAAATTGTCGTCCTTTAAAAATGTATTTTTTTTTTCTTGCCAGAGGTGGTGCCTGCCTTTAATAACTTGAGAGGCAGAGTCAGGCAGCCCTCTGTGAGTTCCAGGCCAGCCTGGTCTACAAAGTGAGTTTCCAGAAAGCCACAGCTACACAGAGAAACTGAGTCTAGAAAACAAGAAACAAGAAACAAACAAACAAAACCCAAAATCCAAAACCAACCAACCAACCAAAAGAAAAAAATAGATGAATAAATTAATTAAAATGTATCTTTCTCTAAGAGTTTGCCAGTATGTATAGGAAAGCCAGAGAGTGACTGAAGACTGAACTGTTCTCTACACATGGAAGTAATCCCAGAAGGAAACAGCCTTAGTAAAGCACAAACTCATAGCGAGCTGAGCGTTTCCCTGTGTCGGCTCCACCCACCTCCGCTGCTGCTCTCTCTGCCTTCAAGACTTGATAATAACATCGAATTCTTTATACTATTCCATTTCTGCTTTAGCCCATAGTTGTTACAACTTTTGCCCATTTTGCAAGAGATAATCTGAAAACGTTCCCAATGCCGTCATTTAAGGACTGTGCAGGACAGGCCTGGGCATATGTTCCTCTCATTACATGGCTGTTTTGGATGGAGACATGGGCAAGGCAAGGGGTGACCTTTCTTGACCTTAACTGTCGTCCTACAGAGCAATGAAAAGTTGCCAGGGTGAAAGGACAGCAAATGTTCCCCTCCTCTGTCTTTGAATGTGTCCGTAGCCAATTACGGATCTCCCAGTACCCGCTATTTGGCCACACTCATTGCAACTCCAGCTTCACAGCTCCCTGTGCTTGGTGTGTGTACGATGTGTGCTTCACGGTTCCCTATGCTTGTCCCATTGCTCACAGGGACAGACGTAGAGGCTTTTCCCGGGCACAGAAGTTTAACTGGACATTACAGGACAGCCAGCGATGCATTGGGCTCCAACTTGAACACACGCCATGTTGCTCCCATGGCTTTATCAAATCTCTGGAACCGCTGAGATCACGTTGCAAAAAGCCTAAGAGATAAACGGTCTTAAAAGGTTCATCTCCTTCTAAAGGGGCTATTCCTCTGAGGCCGAGAGCGCATTTTACTTCCTCAAGTAAAGCGTACGGTGTCTTTCTATACTTGGGATGCCTCTGCTTCTGGACAGAAGGAGATTGAGATGTCCGAGGAGGAAGAAAATAGATGTTTCTCTTGGTCAGACAGCTGGTGCAGTCACTGCCCTTGTTCTGTGGCGAGTGCGGGTAGAGGAATGTTGGCCGCATCCTTTGGTGATGGGACTGGGCTTTCCTCTCTTGTCATTACACACTATAATTTACATTATCGTAGGTTTACATAATTATAACATAGGTTATAACCAAAATGAAGTCTGGAATTGATGCAGAAACATTTGCAAACCCCAGAGTGAGCAGAAAGTTGCTGTGCCCCATAGCTCTTCCTTCCACACGTGTGACACAAACAGGGTCACTTTTCCCTGCCTCACCAGGCTTGCGTTAGCCACTGAAGTGTGTGTGGAGGGGAAGGGCGCTCTCCTGGGTGTGTGCAGCAAGGCACTTTGCTTCCCTTTCTTTTCTTGCTAGCATTGGCACATGGCGTCTCCATCAACCAGGTCCCAGATGACATCGTTGACATGATCCACATGCACGTGTAAGAAGTATCAAGAGATGTATTCTTATTTGAAGTTATTTGGGTGTTATTGAGATTATTAATGTAGCCTGATGGACTTACAAGCATTCTGTTTAAAGCTCGTTTGTGATGACATACAGAAATGTAAAAAGGATATTGCTGGAGAGCCAGAGACATGGTTCTTCCCTTGCTTGCTTTAACCTCATGCTTGGCCAGGGCTAGTAAATTCAGGAAAGGGATGGAATGATGTTAAAATGCCCAGGCCCGAAGCGCCTGCTTTTAGTTTCTCCTTTTTATTGTGGGGGATGTGTGCATCATGAACTTTCTATATTCCACTCCATCAGCTACTCTGTCAGGGAGTCACACCCTCCCTGTCCATTTCCTGATATAATAGCTCAGGCCCACAGACTGGGTGAGTTACACACGTAAGAGAATTACCTGGGCTAATGGTTCTGGTCTACACCCAAGAGATTGCAATGGTGGGCTTGCTGACACATGCCCCATGTGGTACGGAATATCTCATGCCGGGAAATTAGGGGGCCTACAGGCAAGAACTAGTCAAATGGGCTACTCCAGAACCTAGCAGCCCTGAGGTACTGAATGAAGTTATGGATGCATCAAGGCAGAGGCCTGGTCTGTGGGTACTATATCTTCATATCACAAAATGGAGCTTAAAGTACAACATGGGTTTTAGAGGTGAAATGGATATAAATCAGGTCATGTGTCTTGGGTACTGTTTGTGTCTGGCTTATTCAAAACGTCCTCCTCCTCTCCTTCCTTCTCCTCTATGTCGCCTCCTGTTTTCTCCTGTAAAAATATTAGATTCTGGGTTTTGTTGGCAATCATGTGTGGTGTGTGTGTGTGTGTGTGTGGTGTGGGGTATGTGTATGTATCTGTGTGTGTGTGGTGTGTGTGTGTGGTGTGTGTGGTATGAGTATGTGTGTGTGGGTTGTGTGTGTTTGCATGTGTGTATGGTATGGTATGTGTATATATGTGTGTGTGTTTGTGTGTGTGTGGTGTGTGTGTGTATGTGTGTGTTGTGTGTGTGTGTGTGTGTGGGGGTGTGTGTGTGTGGTGTGTGTATGTGTGTGTGGTATGTGTGTGTGTGTGGGTTGTGTGTGTGTGTGTGTTGTGTGTGTGTGTGTGTGTGGGTTGTGTGTGTGTGTGTGTGTGTGTGTGTGTGTGTGTGTGTGTGTGTGTGTGTGTGTGTGTGTGTGTGTGTGTGTGTGTGTGTGTGGTGTGTGTGTGTGTGTGTGTGTGTGTGTGTGTGTGTGTGTGATATTTTTCTAAGTCAGTGTTTGCTTCAGAAGAGAGAAGGATGGTAAGAACCGCCTAGGAGACAGCCTCTGGCTGGGGGTTGGTGTGGCCACATGTTTTTCAGGCCAGAGGTCAGCAACCTTTTCACTTGGAATACCAGAACCCCCAGCCTCTCCTTTTTCTTGGGTCAGTGGTTGCAGATGCCTTCAAACCAGAGTGACCGGGTCAGTCACCCCGGTGCTAATGGGGGAGGCAGCTGCCCTCTGAGCGGAAGGAAGGGGCGAGACAGTTTTGATCATTTTAACAGCACAGTTGGCGCAGGCTGGCCTAGTGACAACAGGTGGATGTGGTTTCAGATGGGACCGGGTGAAAGTCCAAAGCCATGGAGAACCATCCTACAGATGATCAGAGACGGAAGGAAGCTTAGCCTTCTTTCCTCTCCACAAACAGTAACACGTCAGAGCTTGTCTGGGGATGCTCTCACCTCTTCTCCAGATTGTTGGGTTTTTTCCCTTCCCAGAATTGTCATGTGTGAGAAGCATGTGTATAGTTCCAGGACGATGTGAGAGAGGTACGGGATGAAGGAAGGTGATGAGAAGCTGAGACGGTGTCAGTTGGAGGATGAGACTCTAAGCACACGGATGTAGCCCCAGATCTCTGATTTGGGGTGGGGGAGCCTGAAGAGGAGATAGGGAACCTCTGAGGCCAGCGCTGGCTTGCCTCTGGGTGTGGCAGCCTGGATAAGGGCTAAAGAGCTATGAGGGGAGGGTGGGAAAGTGGTGACGTCACTGCCTTTTGACCACATGGGAGTTTCTGTTTGGAAGAGAAAGGAACCAGAAGCCACATTGTAGAAGGGGGGATTGGAAGTATCGTAAGGGATGGTCTGAACTGGAATGCCATACCCGGGCTGTTATCTGGATTCTCCTCCTTTTGGGCATCACATCCTGTCAGACACTTTGCTCCCAGACATAGGGGGACTGTGGCGTTGATTCTAAGATGGAGGGGGAAGGGTAGAGGGTGGAGGGTGGAGGGTAGGTAGGACAGCCTGTGCAAAGCCCTGTGGATGAGAGAATCTTAGTGAGAATGAGTGTGGATGAAAGCAGTTTGTGGCTGAGGCAGGAGAAGGGGGCTGGTAGACAGGTAAGCGCCAGGGAGCTGCAGGGCAGGCCATGAAGAGTGCATCATGGCAGCGAGGGGTAATGCCTTACCACATTCCCTGGAGCATCTCCCTTTAATAGAGAGATTGGATTCTGCACTCCAACGACCAACGTAGCCCAGCTCTTGCACAACCTTGGTGCCTGTGGTAGTTTGAGTGAGACTCTCCACAGACTCATCTATTTGAACACTCGGTCCCCAAGTCGGTGGTGCTGTGTGGTGACAGTTTTGGAATGTTTTTTTTTTTTTTTAAACACAGGAATAGTATAAGAATATGTTTTCGTTTTAATCCCAGGTACGGGGACATGGGGCTGCTTCAGACTGTTCCCAGCAGCTGACTGTGATTCGCCCTGTGCTCTAGCAGGGTTGTGATTCCACCAGCTTCAGTTGCGATCGTGTGACATTCGGAATTCTGAGGACTCTTCAGAGGGTGTATAAATGCCGGGACCCCGAGAGGTGGGGTTGCTGATGGTAGTGGACTGTTGGTTGCTGGCTGGTTGTCTGTTGTTGGTCCTGGGCAAAAAGGAAACGAGAAGAAATTAGATATCCTGACATGCAGATCGAACGTGCCCTGAGAACTCCACACCCCTAGTCGGCAGGAAGTAGTCTAACAATAAGGACACCCCTTTTCCTTTCTATCCTGTTTTCTCTTCTGTCTGGTGTTAGGGGCTGAAAGGGCGGGACAAGGAGGAGAAGAGTGGAATCCAAGGGTGGGACAAGGGTGGAAAAGAGTGGAAGAAGAACCCACAAAGTAGCCAGAGTTTAGCTACAACGCTGTGTAAGGCACACAGTAGTGACTTCTCCATGGCTATGATAACACACCGTACGTAACCAAGGCAACTTACAGAAGAAAGAACCTTTTTAATTTGTGGTTTCAGAAGGCTGGAGTCCACAGTGGCAGAGATGGCATCGGACGGAAGGTGTGACAGCAGGAAGAGGAAGTTGGGAGCTCACAAGCAAAAAGCAGAGGAAACAACCTGCAAGAGCGTTGGTGTTTATAAGCTCAACGCTCACCCCCAGTTACACGCTTCCTCTGGCAAGGCCCTACCACCCAAACCTCCTCAAACTGCCATCCCCTGGGGGCCAAGAGCTTAAGTTGTGCGTCACCCCCAAGCCCCTGTGATATGGGAACAACTCTCATTCAAACCACTATGGAGAGGTTATGGGGCCTTTAGAAGGTGGAGCCTTGTTGGAAGGGCACAGCAGGGGGAGGGCTTTGAGAGTTTATAACCCATAGTTCAGTCTTCACTTTTCTCTCTGCTTCTTCTTTTCAGTTGAAGTTGTGACCTCTCAGCTCCCTGCCACCATGCCTGCCCCTTACCGCCCCTGTCTCCCTGTTGTGATGAACTCTTACCCCTCTGGAATATGACCCAGAATAAACACCTTTGCCTGAAAGCTGCTTTTGGTCACGGTATTGTATCCCAACACAGAAAAGTAATTAAGAGCTATAAGCAAATTGCTCTCTCTGGGCTTCTGTTGCTTTTTGTGTAAAATGGAAATCCACTAGCACCTACTGGATTTCATGCTTGGCAGAAAATCAAATAGGTTCATAGCTATGAAGTCCCAGGGACCATGCTAAGCACTGATGATAAATTCCATATAAATAAGTTTCTTCTTCCTGCATTATTATTATTATTAATTATTATTATCATCATTATCATAACTGTCGTCATCCTATATGGACAGCATTGTTATTCATTAGATGTTTCCTAATCTATTTATGAGCTTAAAATCTCAACTGCATAGTATCCAGGCTATATCAATGTTCGCATTATGAGCAGACAAAACCTAAAGATGACAAGGTAACGTCAATGTCCCTTTATGAGACAGAAAAACACAGTCTTCAAGTAAATTCTCTTTGGAAAGTCCTCTTCAAAGCCAGGAGAACTAAGGTGCTTTCTACTTTGCCTAACGGTGTTTGAGATATTTTGGAAGAGGGTGCTTTGCCAATGTGGATTTCGATGACACTTGGGCCTGACAAAGACCAGGACTTACCCCAAGTCCTACTATCCATGAATCACTGAGCACCTGAGCACTCTCGGAGCTAGAGCCAGGAGCAACCTTAGAGACGAGCCGGTCATTTGTTCTGATTTAATTGGCTGTTGGTTTCTGCACGAGGTGATCATGTTGTGGGGGGGGGAAAGAGCTGCCAGCTAAAAAAATTAACAGACAAGCAATTAATTTAACTGAGACACTTCTGCGAATGTTACAAATGCCATCTGCAGCTTCTCGTTTGGATGATGACAATGCGTTTGTGCTGAAGTCGGTTTTTTTTTTTTAACTCTTTCCAGAAGTACAGTAATAAGCCTTGGCTTCGCCACAGTAGGTTGGTAACACCATTGAGTCACCCTGCCCCCCTGCCCTCCCTGTGGGCTGCACTGTATCATTAAACAAACAAATCTTTATTGAAAGCTAACTGTGCATGAGGCCCTGTGGTGGATGCTTTCATGGGATGCTGCATTTGATCCTCACAGTAATTACGTGGAATCTTGGGCAGGTCTTGAGTTGCTGGCCTTTGGGTATGATCTCACCACCACTCAGTTCTGTTCTGTGTTGCAGGAAGGTGGCAGCCTCCGCTGGCTGGGGAAATAAGAGAGGCGTGTTAGAAGGAAGCCATTTTGTTCAACCCTCCCCGCCTTGGGTTGCATTTTCTCTGTGGTACTACCTCCCGGTCACCCCGGCAAGCTTGGCGGCTCCCCCTCAGATCCCAATAACATCTCCTTCTCCCTTGCTTTGTTCAGTCAAGGATGGTGGTATTTTCTGCCCTGATCCAGTCCTGGATAGGTTCATTACCTGGTGAGGGTCCAGTCAACATATCCGAACAACGGCTTCATTGCACGTATCTATTAAAACTATTTGAAGGGGTAGGAGAAATGAATTGGCAGTTAAGAATGCTTACTGTTCTGACAGAGGACCCAGGCTCCATTCTCAGCCTGCCCTTGGCTCCTCACAACTGCTTGTAACTCCAGTTCCAGAGCTTCTGACTTCCTCTTCTGCTCTCCTCAACCCTTTGCCTATGTATGGTTCACACACACACACACACACACACACACACACACACACACACACACCTCACACGTGAAAACCAAGCAAACCTTTAAAAATATTTGAAGTAATTTATGTATGCTTGTTTAGACACCAATGTTACACCGCCACATAATTATATCTGATGTTCTAACAAACAAGGAAAGTATGAATCATGCATGCTTAATATCAGGCCACTGAGCCAAATATCACAAGTCTGCCAGTATTCTAGTAGTCTGTAAGATGTCTACAACTGTGTTGTGGTGACTGCATAGTTCTGTAGTGAGGGGAAATACCTTACTCGTGGGTAAGATATCACGATGGATTTGAGCAGTCTGTTTGGTTACAGAGTGACCTCTCCCTGCAGGGTGGATCTGAGGACCAACATGTATTCTAGAGAAAGAACCATGATGGCCTTGGGCACTAGGTCATAAAGATATTGTCTCATATTACTGCTATACTAGTCACTTTCCACTGATTTAAGACATGCCCATGGCTGGTGCTGCATAAAGAAAAGGGGCTATTGAGCTCCCAGTCATAGATTCTGAAAGATTGTGTGGTTCTAACTCCTTGTGGTAAGGGCTTCATCATGCATCGTATAATGGCTGAAGTATGTGCAGGAAACACCATGTGGTAGGAGATGAATTGAGAGAGCAGAAGGGATTCAGCTTGTTCTTTTACAACAGCCCACTCTAAAGGGACTGAGTTGGGGTCCCATGAGACCAACTTTGTCCCATCTAAGGTCACCCCTGGGACTTAGTCACCTCCCACAAGGTGCCACTTCTGAGGGTTTCTCCACTTCTCAGGATGGTCATACTGAGGGCCAAGCCTCCAATAGGTGAACCCTTGGGGGTGCGGGTGTCAAACCATTAAGTTGTAGTCCTGTGAGAAATCTTCCACAAATCTGTAGGGATACCCAGCCCTGACCATTCACCAGGGCACACAGTGAATTTTTGTTTACTTGAATAGAAAATGGAGACCTTTATTTTTCACCTTGAATTCATTCACAATAAGATTGATGTCACTCTTAGCTTATAGCTAAGTCCCATATATAGGGGCTGGAGAGATGGCTCAGTGGTTAAGAGCACTGACTGTTTTTCCAGAGGTCCTGAGTTCAAATCCCGTGGTAGATCACAACCATCTGTAATGGGATCTGATGCTTTCTTCTGGTGTGTCTGAAGACAGCTACAGTGTACTTATAAATAAATAGATCTTTTTTAAAAAGTCCCATATATGATCAAATACTTTGCACATTATCACAATTTCAGGCTTAATTTTTAAGCTTCTTGCATAGGAATAAATCACAGGGTAAAGCGTTTGTTGTCGTTTGTTTGTTTGATTGATTTTTTTTATGGAAACACTGTTGAAATTGTAGATGGCATTAATTTACTTGTAGAGCTTCCTCTCGTGGTGATGGTGGCATTCTGAAGAGGATAAAATAAATTAAACAAGCAATTCTCTGGCTTCTGAATTCTCTTCTTTCGTTGTATAGTAACAGTAGGTGGGACCAAGTGAGATTACATTGATAATAGGACCAAGTAGAGAGCATTGAAGTCAAGATTAAACCGGACATGTGCATTTGCATGTACACTCACAAGCACACACACACACACACACACACACACACACACACACACACACACGCACGCACACACGCACGCACCTGCACATGCTCATGCATGTTGGGAAGGTACTTAGCCATCAGATGAGTGAGTGAGTTAACCCTGAATGTGAGAAAACAATTAAAATTATATTGGTTAAACTTGAAGGCAAGGAAGCTAGGTATGGTGGTGCACGCCTTTAATCCCGGCACTCAGGAGGTAGAGGCAGGGGGATCTCTGTGAGTCCATGACCAGCCAGGTCTACAGAGTGAGTTCCAGGATTGCCAGGACTACACAGAAAAACCTCGACTTGAAAAACCAAGGAAGCGGGGTGGGGGCGCTCAAGATGAGATGAGAATTGACGATGTAGTGCACTGGTGTTCTGAGAATGACAGTACTAAGTACTTTGAACTTCAAACTCAGAGCACTCCAGGGACGCAACAAGAAAGACAATTGCCAGCCCTCTTCCGGAAGCGTCATTAGCCAAGCAAGGTGGCATCGTAGCATAGAAGAAGAAGCTGCAGGACAGACACTAGGAGACCAGAGGGACTTCATCCCACACCTCTATTCTCCAACCTCAGTGTCTCCCCTAAAAGTCGTTTCCTCTCCACCAAAGGTTGCTCCAGTCCCCACGTCACTCTCCTTTGTGAAGAGGGCATTTAAGCCTCAGTTGTCTTACAGGTCTTGGAGTTTCACATTTTCTGTGGCTCCTGTGTGCACAGCTGCATTGATCACAGCGTGTGCCGGAAGTAATAACGTCTGTTTGGCAGACTGGCTTACCGAACTGCAGAGAGGTCTAAACGAGTACAACTTCACGTTACGTTATGTTGATTAGAAGGAAAGTAACAAAGGTTTGACCTGAGTGACTTACGAGCAGAAGTTTCTGGATGCTCGAGATGCCGTGGAGGTGGGGTTGATAAGATGTGGTTCTGATTGGTGTAGCAGGTGAGAAAGGGAGAGACATTACATCTAGTTCTGAGACTTGAAGCCCTTAAGACTTAAAATTTTTTTATAGTATTCAACCCAAATAACTTACCAGCTGCTGTAAGATGTCAACTTCTAGGGAAACTGCTTGACGTATACTCACCCTTCAGGGTGAAGCGCCGAGGGCTCCTTCCCACCTGTGACCAAAAGGGATAACAGAGTCTTAGCAATTGGTGCTGCTGGCCATATCCTTGAGCTTGTGGAGTGACAAGGGACCTTGCATTACTCATGACACTGTGAGGGACTCCACACAGACAGAGGTTTCACAGAGAGATTTCCAGTGTAGTGTTTGGGTTAAGGTGTTCTCTGGACCGAGAGCTTTCCTCTCAGTGGCAGAGGGCAGCAGGCGGTGGTTCAGCAACTACTGTTTGCTGTGCCAAGATGTCATGGCAGCCTCAGTCATGACTTTTCTACATTAAATGTTGATGTCAATAATGTAAACTTCAACACACACACACACACACACACACACACACACACACACACACACACACACACAATGTGGTGACAGTTCTGGAGAGCTTAACTAACATCTGTAACTTCTTCCCGGAAGCCTCGCCTCACCTCCAGGATAGGCTAAGTGGGGTGTTGTGTCTTTCATGGTAATCTATAGGCCTCTTATCACAGTCTACACACTTAGGGATAAAGCAGCACAACAATTACCTTGTATGCTGGCCTCCACAGTGGGATTAGCCTCTGAAGCAAAGAAAGTTCGGGCTCCGAGCCCAGTGCTGCCTATGTCTGTGACACTGGCCGCCACATCCATGTCTACCCTGGGCTTGGTAGTTATTTCTGTAACTACTGTCTGTTCTGTGTAATAAAACTAGAGGTTGAATCAAAGGCCTTGTGCCCCTAAACGTGCTCCTTCCCACTGAACTATACAGCCAGAACCTGAGACATTTTAGTTTTTTTATGGGGCACCTCCTTTGTGGTATTTCAGTTGGCAAGGAACCGCTGTTAGCAGATTCGAACCTCTAAAGAACATAACCGGTTGCTCCCTAGCAGAGAGAGAACCATGAGGCTAGAGGACGCTCACGGTTAATCTTGTAGAGCTGTCAGTAATGGCATGGATCCCTCAGCCATTGGAACTCCTTAAGCTGAAGAAATGCAGAGAGGCTAAGGGAAGCAGACCGCAACCTTCTCCTATGGATGCTGGTGGCTGGTGAGGAGAGGGCATTCTTGGGGAAGGGGAATCCTGCCAAGGGAAAACAGACAGGGGTGACTCACTCTGCTATTGGTGGTACTGGCTTCAGCCATCTTGGCTGGCTTGACCAGCTGCCTGAGACTGATGTTGGTGCTGCAGACAAACAGGGGACCATGAGACTTTGAGTACAGCGAGAATGGTCTTCCATTCAGAGCACCAGATACCAAGAGCAAACCTCTTTTCTTGCTATCCAACCAGGTCCATCTTACTTGGAGACTATGCGGACTAGAGAGATCCAAGCAGAGCTTCTGGAAGTCGTGGAATGAGGGTAGGGCCAACTCTACTCTTGGAGGCTTGACTCTTCAAAGGTCCACCAGGCGTTCAGTACCCGAGTGACTTGACACATCCGTGGTCATTGTCTCCTAAGGGCAGCTCTAGATTAAGTCAGAGAAATGGTGGTGCAGTCACCCCACCAGCGCTGGTCTCCATTCACATCCAAGAAAGAGCAACAGGATGCACACAGGAGAGAGATTTTAATCGGGGGATCTAGTCCCATGCAAGCAACACCGTGCCCTCCAAACAAGAAGTAGTGCATAATTAAAGCTATAATCATCTTGAAAACAATTCGAAAGGGTAATAAACAACTCGAATCCCCGAACACTTCACTCATATAAACAGTGAAAAACCCTACACCATTTGAGCTTCACGGCTAGGGCTGCGTACAAAGGGCAGGACTGGTGACCAGTATTGTTGACAAAGTCAGATTGCTGTAGTCTCACACTTTTCTAAGAATTGCACAGTAATTCCTGTCGGGACTGGAACTAGAAGTCTGGCCCTTGATCTAACAGGGCTCTAAATCGTTTTGCTGAAATCCTGAAATCTCAATGACCATCAACATCTTTCCTCTGTTCCACCTGTACTGGGTTGTTTGGGTAACAAGATCTACCCTGAGATGTTACGCGGTTCTCTCTTGTCCTGTCTAGGGAGGACAGTCACGTGTTTGCTGCAGAAGTTTTCCTGTGTCCAATTCCAAGATGCTCCTCAGACCATGTCTTGGTTATACAAGCCACACTGCCTTGGGAATTGCAAGGTACCTAAGCACGGAAACGTTTTAGGCAGTCATTGTAACTGTAGAGCAGGCTGCTTGTGCCTTGCAACAGGAGGACACTTATGCCAATCAGCTACTCTTGTTAGCACCCACCACAGGGGCCATTGTGTGTGATGCTGGGCAAATCAGAGCAGAATGAAATACACCGGATACCACTGACCCAGCAGTTGAAACGAGATAATTCAGATAAGACATTTGGCAATGTTTGGTTCACAGAGCACAGCCCATAGCTAGAGGATCAGCCACCATCTTTTTAAATAAACATTGCATCCCCGTATTGCAGATTTGAAAATGGCCGTAGACAGAAAGGTTAAGTAATTTACCCAAGGTCACACAGCCAGTGTGTGTTACCACCAGGCCGGGACACCTGACTGTCTCTCACCCACTCTCACAAGCATATGCACAGTCAGCAGGATAGCCAGTGGGGTGGAGAGAATTCTCGGACCTTCCAGGAGGCTCTAGAAATCTTTCCAGATCACCATTATGAAAATTAATTAC